>NW_007825499.1:0-814 GCF_000696425.1 Galeopterus variegatus
GCTGGAAGGAAACCTGCTCTGCCCGGGAAATGCGGCCGAGTGAATAAACCGTTCGCTTCACGTGCTGGGGTCATTCTGCCCCCGATTTGGTTCTGCTCTTTCATTTTTAGTCCAAACAGGTTAAACAGGTGTTAAAACAAAACTGCCTTTGGTTTAGTGCAAAAGAATCAAGGTTTAGGGGGAGCTTTGGAAGATGATCACGTGCTGTTAAGGGTTCTGTTTGATTTCAAACTCTGCCCATACAGATACCAGGGGAGTTCCAGGAGGTGGCTGCATCTGGAGGCAAACCTCAGCAAAACTATGCTGAGATCTTGCCTGGGCTCTTCAGAGACTACTCCAAGAGCATCGTGGTTATGCTCTTGCTTGGGCAGGAGGGAAAGTTAGAGGAACCTTTTGGGGCTTTTTATGCATTCGTGGTTGTCCTATAAGCTGCTGCTTTTTATGGCAATGGACATTGGATCAATGCGTGAGTTTCCATCTGCTACCTCCCTGCTACCACTGAATTTCTGGGTGCCTGGCATTCTGCACACAACTGTGCCCATCAACATATGCCAGGACTGGATGCCATTAGACCTCGCATCGTCAATGTGCCATATTGAAGCCATTTCTGAAGTTCTCTCTCTCCATATTATTCTCTGTCATCAGGCTGCAAATTTCCCTGCTATGTCCTCCCTGGCTGTCTTCTTGTCTCCATCCATGGCAAGTCCTGTGCATGGCAGAGAACACACCTGTGACTGATGCCTGGGCCCACGGGACACGTCCGCTGCTCCCCACCATCCTGTGGCTCCCCGGGTGCCTGGGAACACCATGGCTC
>NW_007825500.1:0-814 GCF_000696425.1 Galeopterus variegatus
AGATTGTAGTAAATTTGCAGTCTATGGAAAGGGTGTCAACTCTTTAGTCTTTATATTCACTCTTGTTGCCATGGTGACCAAGTGCCACATCAGTGATTGTTCCCATGCCTTTCCCTTCACCTCCATTCCTCCCTTAAAAACAATCTTGATAACTTTTGTAATGATGATATCACCACAAGCCACAGATTCCCATGCCCCACTTCCTCTAACAAGGAAATTATTTTAACTTTAAGAGTTCTCAAATATGTGAGAAACCCAATCCCAGAAACGCAGTGGTGTGTTTCCTAAGCGTACTTCTGGGGGAAAAAAAAAAATACGATTCTGACCAAAGTCCAGGCAGGACATAGATAACGCACACAAATCAAGATAACTGAGGAGAGTTTAATAAAAGAAATGTTTACAGTAATCTGGTAAAATAGTCAAAGTAGGTACCATGAGAAACATAGTCACCTACTGTTAAAATTTACAGGTGTCTTATTGACCTCTCAAACCCAGTTGGTAAGTAAACACTATTTCAATTTTATAGCGGAACTCTGCTGAGATTGTTAAATTTTACCTTTACGTGAGTGATGTGTGAATGAATGAAATGACAATTTTTGAAAATAATAAAATGATCTATTTGCTCACGTTTAAAAACTCTCTTCTTCATTAAGAATGAAAATCATAATGTTAACAAAAAAATTCTGTGATCTATAGACAAATAAGGAGTCGCATATAAAACTAACTGGGTATTAAATGAAGAAAACAGCAACGTTTTATTTAATATGTCGCACAGCCCATAGCTGATATAATACACACATGCACATATATGCAA
>NW_007825501.1:0-814 GCF_000696425.1 Galeopterus variegatus
TGATTTATTCCTATTTTCTACAATATCTCTGTTTCTCCTGGGGTAACTTTTTTCCTTTTTTTCATGTTATTCTTTCTTTCTAATATCAGAATATTTCTTCAAATGTATATTGATCTGTGGTTATCTGTTCCTACTTACAAGAAGGTTCTGGAAATCAATCAATGTGATTCACCAAATTAAAGAATAAAAAAGGAAAATTATATGAATATCTCACCAGATGCTTTTGATAAAATTCAACATCTATTCATGGTAAAACTCTCAGCAAAATAGGAATATGTAGGAACCATCTTAGTCTGTTAAAACAACAGCAACAACAACAACATATATATGTACAGCAAACACCATACTCAGTGGTGATACTGAAAATTTTTTCCCTAAAATTGCAAAGAAGGCAAGGAAGTCCCTTCTCACTACTTCTCCTCAACATTGTATTTAAACTTCTAATCAGTGCAATAAATAACTAATTGATGGAACAGTAAAGCAGTCTGTTTGCCAATGATATGATTATTTTCTACAAAATCCAAAGGAATCTATAAATACTTTACTAGAACTAATACATGAATTTAGCAATGTCATAAATACATGATTAATAGTTTTCAAATCAATTCTATTTCTATACAATAGTAACAAGCAATTTAAAAAGCAATACTGTTTAAAGTAGCACCAAAAAGAATAAAATAACTAGGAATAAATTCAATGAAAGGTGTATACAGCTTCTATACTGAAAACTATAAACAGTGATAGGCAAAACTAAAGAAAATTAAATAAATGGAAAGATAAACAATGTTAACCAATTGGCAGCTCAATATTGTTA
>NW_007825502.1:0-814 GCF_000696425.1 Galeopterus variegatus
TGAGGAAACAAAACTCTGGAGAAAAATGACTTCTACCACAAGGTTGTTTACTAAGGACCATATATAAACATTATTTTTAAAGAAAAAGCAAAAAATATTATTTTAATGCTTTCCTGTCTCTGTTTGCATATATGATGACAATACACTGTAAGCTTTCTCTTCAAGGCTTTGTGAAAACAGATTGAAATGGGGGTACATATGTTATTAAAAATCTCAGGTAATTTTTGGAGGAGTCTGGAGCATATTAAAGTAATTAATTATTAAAAATATAAGACAATACTATAAAGATAAGTACATGCTGGTGAAGATATTTTCCTACACAAACAGAATTTTCACAAGATAAGCTAAAATTCACTGGCTTTTTTGTGGTCAAAAATGTTATACAGCTGGCCGTTTTAATACGGTTAAAATCACAATTTTAATGAAGATAATTTATACACTACAATGGCAGCATGATTCATTTTAAATTTGAGGAAGACATGTGGGAAAGGATTTAATTTTCTGGACATACTCTCATTTCTTTTTGGTTCTCAAGTTCAAACATAGCTTCTTTCATTTAATGTAGGAAACTGACTGAATTTTGTTCTCTTGCTTATAAATATGTAAATACACTTATCTATCATGGGATTTTTTTAAACTAAACAAACCAACAGTTGTCTGTGGGAGTTCTTTAATGTATTTTCTATAAGGATGTAATGACAGAATTAACCAGCAGCTATGATCAAGATGACAATCAAGTAGTGAAATTTCTATAAATTTTTCTGAAAAGCAATGTTGAATACTTATTTAGGAAGAGAAACAGGATTTCTACACT
>NW_007825503.1:0-814 GCF_000696425.1 Galeopterus variegatus
TTTCAGCATCTATAGAGATGATCATGTGGTCCTTGTGTTTGATTTTATTAATATGGTGTATACATTTATTGATTTGCGTATGTTGAATCAACCTTGCATCCCTGGGATGAATCCCGCTTGATCATGGTGAATAATTTTACGTGTGTGTTGCTGAATTCTGTTTGCTAGTATTCTAGTGAGGATTTTTGCATCTATATTCATGAACAATATTGGCCTGTAGTTTTCTTTTTTGGTTATATCTTTACCTGGTTTTGTATCAGGATGATGTTTGCTTCATAGAATGAGTTTGGGAGAATTGCATCTGATTCAATCTTTTGGAATAGTTTGCAAAGAATTGGTGTCAATTCCTCTTTGAATGTTTGATAAAATTGTGCTGTGAGTCCATCTGGTCCTGGGCTTTTCTTTGTTGGGAGCTTTCTGATAACAGCTTCAATCTCCTTTATTGTTATTGGTCTGTTCAGATTTTCTATGTCTTCATGGCTCAGTTTTGGGAGCTCGTGTGTGTCCAGAAATTTATCCATTTCCTCCAGATTTTCAAACTTGTTGGCGTATAGTTGTTTATAGTAGTCTCTAATGATTCCTTGTATTTCAGATAAATCAGTTGTAATATCGCCTTTTTCCTTTCTAAGTTTTGTTATTTGAATCTTCTCTCTCTTTTTTTTGTTAGCCATGCTAATGGTTTGTCAATTTTATTTATCTTTTCAAAAAACTAACTTTTTTATTCGTTGATCTTTTGTATTGATTTTTGGGTTCCAATTTCGTTAAGTTCTACTCTGATCTTGATGATTTCTTTCCGTCTGCTAACTTTAGGTTT
>NW_007825504.1:0-814 GCF_000696425.1 Galeopterus variegatus
GGTTCTTCCAAGCTGGTACAAGCCAGCCTCAGCACACCACTCCATCTACCTCAGCAGTGTATGCAGCATCGTCCTATGCCCTGATAGGCCTTTAGGGAGGCTGCATGAACTAGGGGATTCGTGGGATTCACAAAGGCAGGTCAGGGCTGGCCCACAATCAGACACCACAACTTACAGGTTGCTGCATTGCAGGAGGCACAAACACAGTCACACACACACACTCACACTCACTCACACTCAGTCTGCACGCACCTCTCTCTCCTTCCCTGACTCTTCTCTGCACTGAGCAATGGGAGCCAGTCTTTCTGCTGCCCAGCAGGTGGCCAGTGCCCTGCTCACTTAGCTCCCTGGGTAGGACCTGAAAAATCCTAGGCTGCGTGACATTTTCTGATCACTGCTGCTCTCTGGGACTCAGTTATCCTGAGGGAGGTTCCCATGGAATTCAGTAAACATTCCCTGAGCCTCTCTGTGCCAGGTGCTGCAATGCACACAGATAGGTGATGAGTCAGCCACAGCTGCAGGGCTCTGAGCGCCTTGTGAGCCCACAGCTGGGCCCGGAGGAGGATGTCATTCAGGGGAGCCTGGCTCCAGCCTCACTGCTCTGAGGCAAGTCATTGAACTTCTCCTGGCTTCAGTTCCTCATTTAAAAAAGTGGCTATTTCAATTCATTTTTTATGGCAGAGTAATATTCCATTGTAAAAATATACCACATTTTCCTTATCCAGTCATCCAACGATGGGCGTTTAGGTTGGCTCCAACTCTTGGCTGTTGTAAATAGAGCTGCCATTTGCAACAACATGGATGAATTTAGAAA
>NW_007825505.1:0-814 GCF_000696425.1 Galeopterus variegatus
TTTTTTTTTTTTTTTCACTCTGAAATCACCAGTGCCTAGCCCGATGTCTGTGTGGGCACTTGATATTTATTGAATGAATGAATTGAAAATTGAAGAAAGTCAGTGAGGCAGAAAGGCAAAAAGATAAGAAAGTAGACAGGGATGAAGGAAGGAAGGGATTTGTTGAACCAAGGCACATCAGTCTTTTGTAATAACCAAATGTGAGTTAAAATCAAATCAGAGAATGAGAAGGTCTGGTGGTTAGGATTAATATCAACTAATACATATGCATAGTATAGATAACAATAAGACTGTGCCTTGCTGGATATACTATGAGACACATGAATAGAAAGCCTGATTATGCAGGGTAAAGGAATCCTTCAGATCTAACTAGTAAAATGCACTTTGCCGGTGGAGCATTGGGAAAAAATAATTTTAGGAAGAGCTGAGAACACTGAGGTCACTACCAAGGCCATTGTGGGTTATGTGTTTAAATTTAGCAAGAAAGTAAAAAAAGAAAGGAGGGCAGGGGGAATTTGGCAAGGTAATGACTTTTTTAGTGTTACATTCATTGAGTAAGTAACCTGGAGTCACTCGGTAAACCCCGTCATACAGAATGTATTGCCCAAGGGTGCTAATAGGCATCCTATCTTACTAATCCTACCTACGAAGCTGAACTAATATTTTTCCTTCTCTCTCTCATAATTATGACCTCTAACATTCTTGATCTTGGCTTAGGAATTTTACTACACTGCAGTCCTCTTGACTTTGACATCTGGCAAGTATTGTCACTATTATTTTGTGCTTTAATGATGATGGAAAAAGATCTAATGGG
>NW_007825506.1:0-814 GCF_000696425.1 Galeopterus variegatus
GGAAGATGTTTTAAAAGAAAATTTTATTGCCTTCCTCTAATTCTACAAATCAGTATCTTCCTATGACTCATTTATTTCTGAATGTGAGGCCAGAGGTTACCTTTGGATACCCAATGAATTCTTCTTTTATTTTCAATCACTTGTCAAGTCTTGTCAGTTCTACTATTACAGCAGCTCTTGAATCTGTCCTTTCACTTCTGTTCCCATTTTCACCACCTGTGACAGTTTTCTCATTTTCTGTCTCCTAACCAGTTCTCGGACTCCACTTTAGTCTTGCTTCAAATTCTTCTTCACACCATTGCTAAATAAATATTCCTGAAGTGTAATTCCATCAAGTATCTCCCTTATACAAAAACCTTCTTAATAGTTGACCTGCACATAGAATAAAATTTGAATATGACATTTTGTCTTTGAAGACTGTCCTCAGTGTGACCCAAATGATTATTTTAGCCCATCTTTTAGTGATCCCCATGTAGCAACCAAAATACACGTGTTTCTGATAAATGCCTTGCTTTATCCACACCTGTGGCTTTCCCTCTGAACTGCATTCCTTCCTTGCTCCATACCATTTTTGGCTACCTTTCAAATCTGTCCCAAATGTTGCTTTCAGCTTAAAACCTCCAATTCTCACATTTGGAAGTGATTGATTTCTTGTGCTTTCTTGCTCTCTTAATGACCCATAGCACTTCGTTTGGATCTACCACCTCAAAGTACTGGTTATTTCTGTACTCATTTTAACTTTCATCCCTATGTTCTGCCCACAACACACACACACACACACACACACACACACACACACACACACACACACACA
>NW_007825507.1:0-814 GCF_000696425.1 Galeopterus variegatus
GTTTGGATGTCTGGTCACATTTTGAGGATCTTTTAACCTTTATTTGTTCTTTCAAGTTAATTATTTCTGGGGTGCTAAATGCCAAGATTGGCAGCCGTTCTAGTAGGATATGACCTGGAGCCAGGGAGAAGCAAAAAAATTGCTTTCTCCTAGGGATGAAATGCAGCTCGAGGATTCAATGTAGAGAAACCACACATATTCCTAACATTGAAGCCAACACCACTGATTGAGTAATACTTTGCCCTGCTGCCGTAAGTTAGCTATCCTGAGCTTGGTTAAAAAAAAGAAAATCCTTTTTGCCATATTTTAACCTTTAGCATATACTCTGTGGAACCATTTTTCACTCCTAGCTCCCTTGTGACATTAAGGATATGAAAGAAAGTGAGAGGAAGGAAAAAGCTTTCAAATCTTATTAAGAATCTTTTGTTATCTAAGGATATTTTATCATCATATTTTATCATCTGTATGCTATTTATTTACCATCTTCATGCTATCTACAGATTTACTTTATTCAAGCAATATGAGCATTTGTTATTACGTAAAAAGCACATGTTAACATACCTGTTGCTAATATTTATTTTTGAAGCGTTCACAAAGAAAACACTTAAAAGTGAAAATTTGCCTTACAAAGTTTGTTCTTTTGGGGTTTGGTTTCATTGGTTTCAGCAGCAAATGAATCATTATGGAGAACTCCCCGGTAGAAGGAGGAGCACGGGCCACCATCCACTGCCTCTCCCTGTGCCTTTCACCCCGGGGGCAACCTCTAAGGCAACTCCCTCTGTTCCTTTCCCCAGAGACTCCGTGCAACACAGTT
>NW_007825508.1:0-814 GCF_000696425.1 Galeopterus variegatus
CACCTCTGTGATGTTATCTAAAGGTAATTAGCATCCAAAGGCCCCACATCCAAATGCCATCGGCATATGAATTTGGGGATAGGTTTCCAATACATGAAATCTGGGGAGCACATTCAAACCATAGCAAAAACCAAAGACCAAGGCACCATGTTTGGCAAATGGACTCAGAGCTAAACCTACATCCTATTTACTTTCTATTTCAGGTTTTGCTTTCACTTAACCTTTGTTCTCTGGCATGCCTCAATGTCTTGGTGGTTAATCAATACATTATCATTTTATTTTATTTTTTGGTAGTTCAGCATATTTAGTTTATATAAATGAAAAAGTTTGTCAGAGTATCTAATACCCAGACTGTGGGAATCACAAGTCCTCTACTGTCTTTTCATCTTAACCTTAACAATTATCATATTATGTAAACATAGGCTCATTTGCAATGATTGAAAAGATGCTACTTTTGGAAAATATGCTTCCCTTTTCTGTCCCTATAGCTAAGGTTTTTAAAGCATATGTAGAGAGAACAAAACACCCATAATCAAAGGTCCAAGGTCCTCACTGAGGATTAAGTGGGGCAAATGGGAAAAAGGCTGAATTAACTCTTGAGCCAGAACCGGTGAACTTTTCACTCTTCCACATATTTCTGTGGCCAGGACGGGTGTGTCTGAAAGGGCTTGGGTAGAATAAATAGCCCCAAATAACCGCTGCTGCACATAACCAGGATTCCAGACTTGCTTCCTGTTCTAGAAATTACATACGTTAAGACATAGTTTTCTGTTAATGAAAACGAGTTGCTTTGAAACTCATTTTTCAAGGTATT
>NW_007825509.1:0-814 GCF_000696425.1 Galeopterus variegatus
TATTCACAATATATATCAGACATATATATTGATATCTATCTATAATATTATTGTAATATATTATATAATTCATATAATATTTTAAATATTATATATTATATTATGTATATTTTCTTATATTATTTACATACTATATATTATTTATATATAATGACTACATAATTGTGCATGATACATCCTGTCTCTAGTCTTGTCAGTACAAGACTTTTAATCATTTATCCTTATTTTATGATTCTGTTGTATAATTTTTATTGGACATCATTTCAATTTTTATTAATAAACAGGACATATCAAATACCTGTATACATTCTTTAATACAGATTTTCATGTCCCAAATATTTTTTAGCATTTGTATTTTATTAATATGAAAACATAGCATTTGTATTTTATTAATATGAAAACAGTTATTTTCTGCTCTGTCCTTTGTCCTTTGAATGCAAAAGGCCTTCCCAGGGGACACCAAGAATTTGCAAATGTTCAGGGAAATTTTCCAGCCGTGTTCAATGTGGGTGTTTGCCCACTTTCATCTTTTGACTTTTTCTCTTGATCTGTTCTCACTCTTTTCACTTCCCTGGTTTGCAAGTCCTTTGTTAACTACATCTGGCTTTCAATATCTTCTTCTTTGTCTTCCCTTGATCCAGCACCCATGTGGGCTCTCATCTGTGGTTAACTTATCTCAGTTTCTTATCATTGTAATAGTTTCTTAATATTGGCATCACTACTACTGTCTCAAATTAGGATACTTTATCCAACTGCCATCTCTAGAACCTGGCCCAGTTCTTACCAAATCATTATTTGTTGTAGTAATGTTTGC
>NW_007825510.1:0-814 GCF_000696425.1 Galeopterus variegatus
CTCTTAAGCATTTCTTATACAGCTGGTCTAGTGGTAATAAATGCACTCAACTTTTGCTTGTCTGGGAAAGACTTTATTTCTTATTTATTTCTGAGTACTTTGAATATATCATTTTAAAAAATAGAGTATTTCATTTTTTTCAGGCAATTTATAAATTTCCACTTCTTCAGGTTCAGTTACTGGAGAATTATTGTGTCCCTTTAGTTGTGTCATATTTCCTTGCTGTGTCATGTTCCCTATGTCCCTGAGTTGATATCTGTGCATTTGGTAGAAGAGTCCCCTCTTCCAATTTTATATCATGGCTTTCATAGGGAAAGACTTTCACCACCAGATGTGTCCTAGGGTGTTAGTTGGGTAGGATGTGTTGGCTCTGGCTTGGGTGGGTACAGTAGTCTCTGTGCAGTAGCTCCATGCAGCTTCCTCAGCTGTAGTAAACAGCAGTGATGATTGTGAGTATCTCAGTAGCCTGGAATGCAGGAGTTTGTGGCAGCAGTGGTGGCAAAGTAGATTGTTAGGGTTCTCTGTGGCAAGGGCTTTAGGGATATCCTGTTCTCATTTTCACCACAATGGGGAGACTTAGCTGAGGGTGTCCCTCTTGGTGTTGGGTCTGGCATGGCCACAGGTAACCACAGCAGCACTGTGTTCCAGAGCACATTTGCTCAGGGTGGCTGTAGGGTTGGGGTACTGAGCTCAGTGTGTTGCTGAACTACTGTGGCACGTGTAACATGGGTGCAGCTTCACCCTGTTAGGCACAGGTATACACAAGGTCTGTCTCCCAGGCTGTCCACTCTACAAATATCCTTGGGAAGATGGT
>NW_007825511.1:0-814 GCF_000696425.1 Galeopterus variegatus
GACACTGGGTCCTCTTGGTAGAAATAAACCAGGTTTTCCAGGCAAACCTCAGTTCCATGTCCATTCCCTCATTTATTTAATCAGTTATTCAGTTATACATAATTTTTAATGTCTTCTGATTCTGTGGGCCAGGAACTCAGGCGGGGCTCAGCTGAGTGGTTCTTCTGCCCCAATGTGTCATTTGTTGGGGTCACTCTACCCTCAAGGAGCTCACGTCTAGTTGGGGGGAAGGTTAATACAAAGTTACTACACTACATGAAAAATCTTCAAATCTGCGATCTTCACAGGTATGTATGGAAGTTCAAACTTTTCTCTCTGAAGGTTCGAGTCTAAGTCTCCTGAAGTGAATTGAAAACAGATTAACAGAAGAAAGGCCATAACAAATCTACTTAATCATAGTTTTACATGACACATGAGCCCTCAGAATGAAGATCCACAGACCCAGGGTGAATTCTCCATTTTTATGCTTAGGTTTGATGAAGCATGGACAGCCATGTAGAAATATGATTGGACAAAAGGGTATGATCTATACTGATAGACTGAGAGGGGAGCCCAGCAAGGCCTGTCTAGATTCTTGGCTTCTCTGTGCAGCATCCCTTCCCTCGGGACAGGGGGCAGGATCCTCTCAGGAATGGGGGTCTTCTGACCTACAACCAAAAAGATAGGTCAGAGAATTTCTTTATGGCAAGTTCCTACACAGAAAGGTGGGGGTGAAGTTAGAGTAAGATGTTTAGGTTTTTATGGCTGGCTTCGGGGAATAGGGGTCTGGTTTCTATGACATGCCTTGAGGAAGAGGGATTTTAGTTTCTATGAC
>NW_007825512.1:0-814 GCF_000696425.1 Galeopterus variegatus
CTTCCTATGCTTGACTCTAGAGATGCTGGACTTAAGGAAATGGCCCATGCAGAAGGCTAAGACTTTCATCTACTTTTTGGTTGGTCAACTGCCTTGTTAGACCCAAAACCATCTTCTGGCAGACATCTTCCCTGACACCTCTCCCAGTTTCCTGCGGTTGGGTCGTGTGCCTCCCAGCACTCTCAGAGATACAGGCACACATCTGTTTTGTGGCATTTTACTATGTTGTGAGTGACTGTTGCTCAGCCTTGCTTCCCATTAGATTATAAGCTCCTTGGGGGAAGGGTGCTTATTGCATAGTGATAAGTACTTTTAAAAGTCTGCTTGAATGAGTGAAGTGTGAGAGAGATGTGTGCAGACATGAAGGGAAGAGTGTATCTTATGCTTCAAATGGACTTCGCAAGTGTGTAGGATCCATGCTATCTCAACGCAGTGTATTTAGGTAAGATGAGCAGTAGACTACAATACATAGCAGCTGGTCCTGTTTCTGTGAATGTATCCCTGAGAATCAGAGTGGCTGTATATGTCTCCAGGATGAGGATGGTGGAGAAGGAAAGAGCATGCCTTTAGATGCAAAGTCAAGAAAAGTCTAAAGTGTTGAACTTCATTAAGGCTGAGAGATGGGAGATAGCCCTCTTAAGTGATGGGAGTTTCCACTCCACTGATATAGTGAATAAAAGAGTGAGCCAAGTGCACCTGAAACCCCTATTTTCTATACCATTAAAGGTACTGTTTATGAGATTTGCAAAATTCAAATGACCACAATGATTTAGAATTAATATTTACAAGACATGCATGCACAGAATAAAGATGG
>NW_007825513.1:0-814 GCF_000696425.1 Galeopterus variegatus
TGTTTTCAATACATTCACCTTTTTCCTCCCCTTCTGTAATACCCATGACTTGGATATTTGAGCACTTACGGTTGTCTAATATCTCTCTCTGATTTTCTTCAATATCTTTGATACTTTTTTCTTGTCTGCTTGTATTATTCCAAAGAGTCCATCTTCAAGAACTGAGGTTCTCTCTTCAACTTCCGTTATCCTGCTGGTTAAACTCTCCAATGTGTTTTTTATTTTGCTGAATAACTTCTTCAGTTCAGCAAGTTCTGCTACATTTTTTTTATGACAGTTATTTCCTTGTACATTTCCTCTTTCAGTGTTGAGCTACGCCTGGGCCACCAGCCATTTTGGGAAAGTACCTCAGCCATTTTAAACTTGCTTCAGGCTTATTCTGGGAAACCGAAACCTAAGCGGAGAACTCAAAACTTAAAAGAACTAACTTCGGGGTACGGTGACTCTGCACCTTTTTCCCGCCTGCCCTGTCCTCACCCCTCGTCCCGGGTAGCAGTGTGTCAACTCCCTATTGGATAAGAGCTCCCCCGCCCCTGGTACCTTATAAAAACCCCTGCTTGCTGTAATAAACAGAGTTCCGGCTTTGACCGCTCTCCTGGCTCGGTGTTCTTTCTTTGTCCCCGGGGCCGAAGCGCAGAGGGGATCGGGCCTGCAACACTCATCATCCCACTCAGCCCCACAAGAGTTTACCGCCGGCTGATCCGGGGTCCTTTCCCGCCCTGTGTTGTTGGTCCCCGGTGGCGAGAAACCAACATTTCAGGTCCTGTATGTTTTTCCTGGTTTCATCATGCTGTCTAGCTGTGTTTTCTTGTAT
>NW_007825514.1:0-814 GCF_000696425.1 Galeopterus variegatus
GGAACCGGTCTGTATGTGGGATCCGAACCCTCAGCGGGAGCGCCGCCGGGCTCCCAAGCGGTGCACTGTAGCAGTGCGCCACGGGGCCGGCCCATTCCTTCTTTAGGTCTAATAGAGTTTGCTTTATAAATCTGGCTGCTCCAACATTGGGTGCATATATATTTATGATTGTTATGTCTTCTTGATGGATCAATCCTTTTATCATTATGTAGTGGCCCTCACTATCTCTTTTTATGATCTTTAGTTTAAAGTCTATTTTATCAGATATAAGAATAGCTACTCCAGCTAGTTTTTCATTTCTGTTTACATGGTAAATCTTTTTCCATTCTTTCACTCTTAATCTATGTGAGTCTTTATAGGTGAGGTGGGTCTCCTGAAGGCAGCATATAGTTGGGTCCATCTTTTTAATCCAGTCAGTCAGTCTGTGTCTTTTCATTGGGGAATTTAATCCTTTTACATTAAGAGTTGTTATTGAAAAGTCTCGATTTACTCCTAGCATTTTATTGATTTTTGTTTGGATGTCTAAAGTGTCTTTTGTTCCTTTCTTTCTGATTTCCTGTTTGTTTTCTGTATTTGTTGGTTCCTTGAGTTGTAGATAGCCTTTTTTGTTTTGTTTTCTCTTCATTGGTGCCATTTTTATTATACTAGTGGGTTTTGATTTTTCTTGCGTTTTTATGGCAGTGGTAGTTGTTTTTCAGGTACCAAACCCAGCACTCCCTTGAGAATTTCTTGTAAGGGTGGTCGTGTGGTAGAGAACTCCCACAGTTTTTGTTTGTCTGAGAAATATACTATTTACCCTTCATTTCAGAAGGAT
>NW_007825515.1:0-814 GCF_000696425.1 Galeopterus variegatus
CTCAAAATGGATAAAAGAAGAAATGTTAAATAAATATGCAGGACTAAGGGTCTCCTTTAATGCATTTTAATAATAGCAATAGCATAATTTTTTTAAGTGTATTCTTGCCTTAAAATTGAAATTAGTTTTATATCAGGATATGAAATATGTAAAGCAATATAAATTGTGTTATGTACATGATGAACATCATATAAAACAAAGACTATGAATATATATTTAATAATTATAGACTTATTTATTTTATCTTGTGAATCTGCAAGAGTAGTGAATAAAATTCAAAAAATCTTCCTTCTGAGATTACTGAAAATCTCAATGTGGGAAGAAATTTTATTTTCCCATAACCGAGGAATGATTCTTTATGGCCCATTTCTTCCAATCCCATACACTCTGGTCTTGGTCTCTAACACTCAGGCATTGACAAGCAAAGTCCAGAATTTTGAGGTATGCAGGGTAGCAGAATATCTGTTTACAGACATGGTTTGAGATACAGAGTTCAAGCTGGCCATGAAAAAGTGGATTTTGAGATGCACAGTGAGATACAGTTAAATCAAATTCAGGCATGAGAAATAAGTCCCGTCAGAGCACACCTGAGTATGACACTTTATGCCAGGGTGTTATACGTCTTGTATCTGTGTTGGTGCTAAAGAGTTTCCTCTTTCTGATGAACAAATAATATGATGCTGTCCAGATTGTTAGCCATAACTATTACAAATGAGGTCCTAAAAATGTGTATAAAAAATTCAAAGAGTGTAGAATCCGAGTTTTATTCCTCTACATAAGACTAGGCACGTCTAAAATTACAATCTAATGACCC
>NW_007825516.1:0-814 GCF_000696425.1 Galeopterus variegatus
GGATCCCACATACAGACCGGTTCCCGCTCACTGGCTGAGCGAGGCGTGGGAGCAGCGCCAACGGCTGCAATCCCGTTGCCGGTCCCGGTCCGGTACGGGGGCGACACTGAGCGTTGCGATCCGTTGCCTGACACGGAAAAAGACAAAAAAAAAAAAACAAAAAAAAACAAAACCAATTGGTCTTGGCAGATATCTACAGAACATTCCATCCAACAACCTCAGAATATTCATTCTTCTCATCAGCACATGGATCATTCTCCAGGATAGATCAGAGGATAGGTCACAAATCATGTCTCAACAAATTCAAAAAAATTGGAATTATTCCATGTATTTTTCAGATCACAATGGATTAAAATTAGAAAGCAATAACAAA
This sequence comes from Galeopterus variegatus, assembly GCF_000696425.1. Taxonomy (NCBI): domain Eukaryota; kingdom Metazoa; phylum Chordata; class Mammalia; order Dermoptera; family Cynocephalidae; genus Galeopterus; species Galeopterus variegatus. The sequence continues at coordinate 374 of NW_007825516.1, forward strand.
CCAAACTCTGGACAGTATACAAACATGGAAATTAAACAATGTTCTACTTAGTGGCATATGGGTCCAAGAAGAAATTAAACAGGAAATCAAAAAATTTCTTGAAACTAATGAAGATAATGACACATCATACCAAAACCAGTGGGATACAGCAAAAACAGTACTAAGAGGGAAATTTATTACATTAAATGCTTACTTCAGAAAAATGGAAAGATGGCAAATAAACAACATAACACTTCACCTTAAAGATTTAGAAAAACGAGAACAATCGAAATCCAAAGTTAGCAGATGGAAAGAAATAATTAAGTTCAGAGCACAACTAAATGAAATAGAAACCTGAAAAACTACAAAAGATCAATAAACAAAAAGTTGGTTTTTTGAAGTGATAAATAAAATCAACAAACCATTAGCAAGGCTAACTAAGAAAAAGAGAGAGAAGATCCA
>NW_007825517.1:0-814 GCF_000696425.1 Galeopterus variegatus
TGTCCTTTTCATTATTTTAGTTCAGGCCGGTTGTTTAAAAACGTCAATGCAAACGAATTCTTTCTTGTTAGAAGATTGGTTTGTGGGGAATTTGAGTTCAAAGATTAGCCCTGAGTAACTAGAAGAACCTAAAGTTATAGGACGTGGCTAACTGTTGATGGTCACTTCAGCCTGTCGCAGAGGAACATGTTGCAGTATTTACCGACATGTGCTCTGTGCTGGACACTACCACGTTCCATCTATGCCACTTTAATTACTTGGTGGGTGTCACATAATTGAATGAGTTCATGGATGTTGCAGTCCCTGTTATGTGAGGAGGCAATAGATTCAGAGAGGCAGAGAAGGCAGATCAGCAGATGCCGCCACTCTTAGCATCAGGTTTCACGAACAAGCGAGTGACAAAGAAAGTCATGGTGTCCCTTGCCTCCGATCCTAGCTTGTCCCTGTGCTGGAACAAAGCAGGGGGCTACACCTGGTCCTGCCCACCTTGGCTCTGCTTCGATGGAGAGTGTCTGAGGCCTGTGACTCAGATTCTGGCAGACCCAGATGTCTTGAATTGGCAACTTCAGACTAAATGCGAAGTGACCAACTGTCACCTTTAGGGAAACCTATCTTATCTTCCAGTCTTATTCTTTTGTTTTTTGACCAAGCACATTCCCAGATAGTGGATATGGGGTAACATTCTGAGTACACTAAACCCTAATACAGAAACCACAGAAGGCCCCCGGGAAGAACCTCATGCCATCCCTCAGTGGGCAGCCCACAAAGCGTGTGACAGAGTCCCCAGGATGAATGCATATGTGACGTGGCTTTT
>NW_007825518.1:0-814 GCF_000696425.1 Galeopterus variegatus
GAATCTCCTAGATAGAAAGAATCCCATATAGGGTCATTCAGAGTTGGCAAACTTTTTTTTTGTTTAAGAACCAGAGAGCAAATATTTTAGGCTTTGTGGGCCATGTGATCACTACTGTGACTCATCTAGACTGTCACTGTAGCTGTGCCCACACACAAAAATGTATGTTGCTCCCAAGCTGCCACACACTGTGCATGTGCATGACCATGGATGTGTTCCAACAAAAGTTTATTTACAGAAACAGTCAGTGGCAGGCTGAAGTTTGCTGAGCACTTCTAGACCAATGGTTTCCTAATGACTTTCTATGAATAAGTTTTACCAAGGACAACAAAAGGAAAATATAAGGATCTACCATGAGGCTTTTCATAAAATTAAACTTTTCAACTTAAAAACTGTCTTTTTCTAAGTGTATTCCTTCCCATTTTTTTGGTCTTCAAAAATACTTCTTTAGGGCCAGCCCTATGGCTCACTCGGGAGAGTGCGGTGCTAGCAGCCCCAAGGCCACAGGTTCGGATCCTATATAGGGATGGCCGGTGCGCTCACTGGCTGACCTTGGTGCAGAAAACACCATGCGGAAGGTTGCAATCCCCTTACTGGTCAAAAGAAAAAATAAACAAATAAATAAATAAATAAATAAATAAATAAATAAATAAATAAATAAAATATATGCCATAGCTCTACTAAAACAAAAATAATAGAAGTAAAAATATTTCTTCAGATAAATTATGGTGGTAGTAGATTGATTTTGTATTATTAAAATCCTTTCTTGAAAGAATAAAACGTTGGCAACTTTAACAAAGTCTCAAAATATTTT
>NW_007825519.1:0-814 GCF_000696425.1 Galeopterus variegatus
GGAGGTTTCGGTAATGGGCCACAATAATCAACCACATTGTATGTTGACAAAATAAAATTAACCCCTGCCCCCCAAAAATATTGGTTGAATAAATGAAGTTCACTAAAAATAAATAAATAAATAAACTAAAAAAAAAAAAGATAAAGTTGACATGCATGTATAGGCAGGTTTATGAGACCTCAGAGTCATGAAAGTTGAGTACAAATTTGTCTCTGGACTTTCTGATGTCCTCAGCAAAAAACACACATACTTTTTACATGATTAGGATGGAATCTGACAAGACCGCATGCTCAAGTCTCATAGGACATCAAGATTTGCTGACACGAAACTATGAAACGCTGTTTCATTGACTGTACAGACGATGGTAATGAAAGCTTTTCACTACTAGTCTGGAAATAAACATTTTCAGTGTAGAAATGTGGACACAGCTACCTAGTACTAAGGTGAAACTCACTTTAACGTTTTTAAGGGGATGTTAAAACAGTGTGGTCCCAGACAACTTTCGGGAGGCTGAACTTGATTCAGAGATAAAACCTGGAATGTTTGGAGGACTGAGTTGACCACAGGTCTTTCAGTAACTCTCTACTCATTTCTCCCATCTCATTTCTACATGCAGGTTGTGCAGCAGACTGTTCAAAGTTATATTTTCCAGCAAATATTCCCAGAGCTCATTTAAATTTTAACCCACTCAATGTACTGTTAGTTCAGTTATTCAAAAACTCACAATAACCTAACCAATACTAAATCTAAATTTTATTTTCTAGTCTTTGCCTAACTTGAATCTTCTGTCATATTTGATAATACTGTCTATGAT
>NW_007825520.1:0-814 GCF_000696425.1 Galeopterus variegatus
TTTGTAATTTACAAGGGGCACTCTACTGTATTCTCCTGTTTTGATTAAGCTACATCTATAAGTCAGGGAAGTGAAACATGAAGAATTCAAGGAAGTTTTCAAATGATACAAATCTGATGCTAAATAGTAAAATACTTTCATGTATGCCAATTTTCATTTGCCCTTATCAGATGGATAAACAGGTTGCACTGCTTAGATCATAGACACCTGGATGGACACAAACTTGGATGCTGACTTGGCTTCAGATGATTCTATAGCATCTTCCTCTGTCCTCCAAGATCCCTATTATGACAAAGCAGCAATTCCTGGCTCTTTCCTGAAAAAGGACAAATAATCTGGCTCATACCCAAGGGGAAAAGGCAGATCTCAATTGTGTGAGTGGGAACCCATCCAAGCTCATAAAGCATGTTAGGGTTTGAGGAAGGATTAATAACTCTGTCTCCTTTCGTATTTCAGATATGAACATACTACTGCAGCCCTTCTTAGACTCTCCCAAGCAGCAGCTCACTTTGTCATTCACAACCTCTGCCCCACTTTCCACAGCAATCTTACCACTCCACCAAAAGAAAAATGCAGATTTTTATTGTTAATTTTGTCATGTCCCTAGATTGTTAACCCCAACCATCATATATAAATGGCTTCCAATTTTTAAAGAAGGTATTCATTCTGCTTTAGGAAATGCTATCACTATAATGAATAGTATGTGAATAGGGAAAACAACGCTGCTGGCACAGATTCTGGCACTGCATGATGAGTTTCCTTCAATTATTTTATTTTGTGTGTACAGCATAGTTCCCATATTAGAGTTACTAGT
>NW_007825521.1:0-814 GCF_000696425.1 Galeopterus variegatus
CTATTTCAGTATTTCAAGAGCTCTCGCCATAGGAAGTTTTTCCTGCTGTTCTGCCTGAGTTGCCTTCTGCTTAATTTTAGTTCATTATGTCTGTAAAGAAAGGGAGGACTTTATGGGGCAAAAGGCCCAATCTCGTGGGCAGAATGAATCATTCCAAGAACAGTGAAATGGGCTGGAAGGCGAAGGGAGCTGAGGGGCAGGAAGTTGGGGGTGGCTGGGCTAACAGCACCAAAACAGCCTGTTTTCTCTCTCCATTACTCCCACTAGGGGGTGCCCAGCATCCCAGAATAATCACTATTATCAGGAAGCTGAGGTTTGATGGGTCATCTCTTAATAGAAGGGCATTGACTGAACCAGGGTTTCTATATCTCTGCCCTGAGTTGAGAAGAGACCTCTGCGTGCGTGTGTGTGTGTGTGTGTGTGTGTGTGTGTTCATGTTCAAATCAGTAAATGCACAAATGCCTCTTTTAAAAAAAATTAATTTCTTTTTAATTTAATTTAATTTAATTTTACTTCTAAAAATACATTGTACTTGATTTTCATGTCCCATTATCTGTTCCTCTCCCCCCCGCCCCACATTGTATCTGTGCACTTGGCTTAAATAGTTCAAAGAATTTTCGTGGTTATTCTGTCTTCTTCCTCCCACTCTTTGTTTGTATGCTTGTTTATTTATTAATTTTTAGCTCACACAAGTAAGTGAGAACACGTGGTATTTCTCTTTCTGTGTCTGACTTGTTTCACTTAATATAAGTTACTCTAACAAATGCCTCTTAAGCCTGTGAAGATTCTCAGTTCGTGGAAAACCCTGGGGATA
>NW_007825522.1:0-814 GCF_000696425.1 Galeopterus variegatus
TTTTTTTTTTTTTATCTCTAGCTAGGTCTAAACAGTAGTGTTAAACTTATATTCTAGATGCTTAGACTATTTCATTCATTTATTTTTAGTTTATTTTTAAGGTATATTATTATATTTCACATTAGCATAGAAGCTGATCTTTGTTGTTTGGGTAAAGCACAGTAATTATCCAGAAATGTTGAGGGTCTGACCCAGCAGTCAGTCTTGTTGATAAGATTCTAAGCTCCATCTTACTTGTAGGAGAAATTGTTGATTCACAAAGTGATGTTACAGATGAAAGGGAATCTTGAGAAGGAGGTAGCCAGGAGTCAACTACAGATTTTCTAGAAAGTGAAAGGTGAAGAGTTTTGGACAAGGTTGGCAAAGGTTCAGAAAATGTGTTACAATGCTCTCTTTCCTTCCCCCTGGAAGACAGGACTAATCAATCACAGCCCTGTAGCTGGTAGTGGAGTGGCCTCATCACAGTGCCCTAGGAGCCATGAATAGATGTCAGAGTTGACATGCAAGGTAAAACCTATTTGCCTTCTTCGGTCCATAATCTAGAAAGAGATGAAATCAAGTGAATGTTAAGAATTTATTTACAAATCCTGTGGGGGTGGATTTTGTTTCCAAAACTTATTGATGGCACAAGGAATATTTTCAGCGATGATGAGTATGGTGGTTTTCTGACTGGCGTGACACAGTCCTCCCAAAGGGTCCATCCAAGGAGATGTGGCCAATAGTCACTCGTGTTGATAGTGATGCGTGGCAACTTCAAATTATTTTGTCCTCAGCCTCTAAGAGATTAATCACCTTGGGTACACATGGGGACATG
>NW_007825523.1:0-814 GCF_000696425.1 Galeopterus variegatus
TAGAAACTCTTTAAGTTGGTTAACAGGGGATTTCCAAACTTAATTGATCTTGGAATCCACCCGCTTCCTTTTTTTTTCACCTTTTATTAACATCTGACATTTGCAGAACACCATTTGAGAAATGATGGTCTAGACACACACACACACTCACGATAAATCAATTTAAATATGAATTGTTACAGAAATCAGTTTGTTATGACTTGCTGAGTAATAAGCCACACTGGAATCTGGTGACCACTTTCTTTCAAAATGTTGACAAATCATCTTGTTAATTTGTGCTAGAATCTTGGGCAAGATAGACTTTAAATAGCTCCCATGTCACTGTCTGCAAAAAATATGGTGGAATCAATGGACATCACATTCTAATTACTTGCAAAAGGTTTATATTTACATCTTTTTACTTTTTGTAACAGCCTAGCACACTCTAAACAACAGTCTTTGGACCAGCAGCAGACTGGCTGCAGAAGATAACAGGCTAGGAGGGTTTTAAGGTGATCCATATCTTACTGTCGCCTAGCGATCGCAATTCAGTCCAGTTACAAGCACTGTCACCTCTGGCAGGTGTAATTCATTCATAACACAGATTTTAACTTGAACTTGAAGAGCTGAGTTCAAGTCCATGGAGTTCTGATGTTAAAATTTCTTTTCTGATAGACCTCAAGTTAAGCCAAGAATTGATCAGATAGTTCTTTTTAGCAAAGAAACACTTTAGCAAATGACTGAAGACTTCTCTCTGAAGTCTCTATGTCTCTATGTCAGTTATAAAGATTTCCATATCTAAAATGCAGCTAAGAAATGTTCCGTCTGACTAGGA
>NW_007825524.1:0-814 GCF_000696425.1 Galeopterus variegatus
TGGCATGGTAAATATTTTTCCATCCTTTCACTCTTAGTCTGTGTGAGTCTTTATGGCTTAGTCGGGTCTCTTGAAAGCAGCATATAGTTGGGTCCTCCTTATTAATCCAGTCAGCCACTCTGTGTCTTTTGATTGGGGAATTTAAGCCTTTTACATTAAGAGTTGTTATTGAAAAGTGTCAATTTATTCCTAGCCTTTAATTGATTATTGTTTGGTTGTCTTAGGTGTCTTTTGTTCCTTTCTTTCTGATTTACTGTTGTTGGTTCCTTGGGTTATAGATAGACTTTTTGTTTGTTTGTTTTCTCTTCATGAATGACATTTTTATTATACTAGTGGGTTTTGATTTTTCTTGGGTTTTTATGGCAGTAGTAGTTACTTTTCAGGAACCAAACCCAGTACTCCCTTGAGAAATTCTTTCAAGGGTGGTCGTGTGGTCGTGAACTCCGGCAGTCTTTGTTTGTCTGAGAAATATACTATTTGCCCTTCATTTCGGAAGGATAGCCTTGCAAGGAAGAGTATTCTTGGCTGTCTGTCTTTGTCTTTTAGTATTTTGAATATATCTTCCCATTCCTTTCTGGCTTTTAGGGTTTTTGATGAAAAGTTTGATGTTAGTCTGATTGGGGCTCCCTTATAGGTGATTTGATGCTTCTCTCTTGCAGCTTTTAAGATTCTCTCTTTGTCTTTGAGTTTTGCCAATTTGACTATAACATGTCATGGAGAAGACCTCTTTGTGTTGAATAAGTTTGGTGATCTTTGAGCTTCCTGGATCTGAAGATCTGTGATTTTTCCTATACCTGGGAACTTTTCTGCCACT
>NW_007825525.1:0-814 GCF_000696425.1 Galeopterus variegatus
GCAGGCTCACTTGTGATTAGATTTGGTCCTTGATTACCGTTCACAAAGTCTGGCTTTGGAGGAGTGCTGTTGTGAGACATACCTTGGATTCTACATAAGTGTATCGAGTAATATTTGCTAATATCGGCTTCAGAAGTAGGTAAGAGCTGAGTTGCCGTTGAGGGGATGGGCGTCTGAAGCTGTTGTCTTCTACCACGCTCGTTCGACATCACCCTTTTTGGCAGCGTGATGGATCTTTCCCAGATGTCTGAGTCGAATCTCCTACCTCAGCCTAAAGACGATTCTCTTTCTCAACCAAACGGAGCCCGCAGTTGCCTCCTGCAACCTGGTGGAGGTGCCCGAGATTGACTCTTCCTTCTGCCCTCAAAACTCAAAATGATTTAGTCTCCGGCACCTCCACCAGGTTGCAGGAGGCGACTGCGTACGCGTTTTGGTTGATAAAGAGAATCAGCTTTCGGCTGAGCGACCAGATCCGACTCAGACATCTGGGAAAGAACCATCACTCTGCGAAAAAGGGTCATGTGGAAAGAATACAGCAGATCCTGCAGTGTGGAGTAGGGTACCTGGATGACAAGAGCGGAATGGAAAGTATGGGTCGAAGCTAGGCCGAAGATTAGTAAAGAACAGATATGAAGCCATGGCAACAAATAGCCAGTGGGAAAAAACTTTCAGTCGCCCTCCTTACTGCTGACGTCAGTCAGAAACCACTGGTCTACCTGCGACCCTGCAAGAGCCCTCTCAGAACTCTTGGGTGACAGGGCTGCACGCACATGCGCACTTGTGAGTAGAGGTGCTGCTTGATTACCGTTCAGAA
>NW_007825526.1:0-814 GCF_000696425.1 Galeopterus variegatus
GGCCCAAATCCATATTATTATTAAACAGAGGATACAAATGGTCCTATTTTGGGGGGTAAAAGGAAAAGGTATAAACATGATAAAATGTAACCATAAACCCACCCTTCAGAAAAAACTACTGTCATATTTTAATGTGATCACTTCCAATCTCTTCTTTAAAAACAGTAATTTATTGCTTTAGTATTCTACTTTCCTCACAACACTATAACAAAAACATTTGTCCAAATTCTTAAATACTTCTTAACCTTTCTTAGTATCTTCTAGGGATTCTTTATAAATCCTAAAATTTCTCACGTTTTATTTGCTTCCAGGAATAATTCTAGTCTCCCTTCCCCCAAATTCTTCTCGGGATAGAGATCACAAAAGTTCAAAATTAGTTTTGTAAAATATCCTTTAATTTTGATGCCATTTCCATGCTTATGGAAAATCCTACTTTTAAAAGCACCTTGCTACTTTCTTGCTTTCCATTTATTACCCTAGATTATAGAAAATTGAAGACTGAATCTCTCAAAAAAAAAAAGTCTAGCCATTTTTACAATAGAATAGGTGTAACTGGATGGAGAAAAATAGGTTGTTTTCACTTTCAAATCATTTTTACCTTTTTTTCTGATTATAAAATAGTTTTTCTATTTAATTTTTTTACTATAATAAAATACTAAAAAGCTGACCAAAATTGTAATGTTGTAACACAGAGATAGTTAACTATAAGATTTGGTTTTAACATCTGAGTTTATATGACCTTAAATACACAATATGCATAGCACAAAAAAAACACCCACATAACTGGGGATTTTTTTTTTCCAGGAATATACAA
>NW_007825527.1:0-814 GCF_000696425.1 Galeopterus variegatus
ATTTATTTTTTATGCCTTTGTAAACCAGATGATTTTTTTATCATAGCATCATGACTCTTATAAAATAATATGATTAGCATTTGTTTATTTCTGTTTAAATTTCATGAATTATTTACCTTTTCATTCTGTTAACTTTGGGTATCTTTTAACTTTTATGTATACAATTTTGTATTTAGATTAGGTTAGGTTAAATTCAATACAAAACCACATTTTTGCATTTTTGTTTGTTGATTTAGGTCATATATAAAATTTGTTATTATCATTGACATCCTCCTACATATGTGATCTTATTTCATGGTTTTATTTCCCATTAGTCTTTATTTATTTATTTAAATTTACTTTAATTTTGTCAATATACAATGTGGTTGATTATTGTGACCCATTACCGAAACCTTCCTCCCTCCTCCCTTTCCCCCCTCCCTCACAACAACCTCATATCTGTTCATTTGTCGTTATCAACTTCAAGGAATTGTAATTGTTGTGTCTTTTTCCCTCCCCCACCCAGTTTATTTGTGTATTTAGTTATTTATTTTTAGCTCCCACAAATAAGTGAGAACATGTGCTATTTCCCTTTCTGCGCCTGACTTGTTTCACTTAATATAATTCTCTCTAGGTCCATCCATGTTGTTGCAAATGGCAGTATTTCATTCTTTTTTTACAGCAGAGTAGTATTCCATTGGTAGATATACCACATTTTCTGTATCCACTCATCTGATGATGGACATTTGGGATCATTCCAACTCTTAGCTATCATAAAGAGTGCTGCAATGAACATTGGAGAACAGGTATACCTTCGACTTGATGATTTCCCTTC
>NW_007825528.1:0-814 GCF_000696425.1 Galeopterus variegatus
GGCGGTTTACAAGGGCCCGGAACGCTGCTGGCCGCTCCCAAATCAACTCTGGACACTCAGGTTCTTGCTACTTAGATGCCTGGGGACGGAGGGTGCTGGGGAGAAGAGAGAAAAAGTAGCCATACAGGTGGTCACGCGACAGCCACAGACAGAGAATTCATGTGATGGGGAGGGAAAGAAAAGCCCAGGGAAAGCGAGGTCAGAGGGCACGGTGGGCTGTTTTGGGGCGGGGGCGCTCAGGGGATGGAGGGAGGCTTGCAGCACGCGCAAGGCACGAAGGACGGGGGTGAGCAAGGAAGAGAGGAGCTATTCCAGAGCGTCTGTCTAGACCCTGCAAACACAGAGCACAGTGGAGTTACTGGCCGAGGCTTGGAGCAGAGAGGCTCTTCTTCAGGGCCACTTGGTGGCCTGCACCTGGCTTGGAGAGAGGACACAGACCAGGGTGCTTCAGGATGCCTGGTGGCTGTCGCGCCATAGCGCCTGAGGGCCCTTCTGCTCAAGCTTTACTTTTAAGGACGCAGAGCGATTTCTTAGCATCATTTTCCTTTCATAATAGTTATGACATAAATGTGTACTTATTCACTCCACAAACTTTCATCGTGTACCTGTCTGTTATGTGCCAGTCATCATGCGGAGAGCTGAAGCCACCCAGGGGAGCAGGCAGCCAGGTGTCTGGGCTCTCCGGACACACGTCCTGGTGTGCAGGGAGGAGGGGGGCTGGTGCCCAGGTAGGTGGAAGGAGCAAGATGTTCCGCAAGTGAGGAGCCAAGCAGAGGGAGGTTGTATTAGTCCGTTTCTATCGCTTATAACAAAA
>NW_007825529.1:0-814 GCF_000696425.1 Galeopterus variegatus
CTGCTGCCTCCAAGCAACTTCATATGAAGGGCACAGCTGTGGCTTTTGCCAGCTCTTGCTCCATGTGCTCACCAGCTCTAGCCTTAAAGTGTCTGGGACTCGAAATGGTGGGAATTGTCAAGAGCCATCCTGCTATAGGGAATGGCAAGGGAGCCTGAGGAGTGATACTCCTTGTTCAACGGGCTGCAAGGGGGTCCCACGTATGTGGCACGGCTCCGTGGAATTTCCTGTTTGTTCACATTTGGTTGCTTGACAAGGCTTCCCAGAATTAAACAGCCTAACCTTTTGGCTTATTTAAAAGGCACTGCCAATATTAGAGGTGTTTTTGATGTATGTTCCTGGTATGGGTTGGCTTGATTTAATTTTGTTGTTGATTTTTCTTGCTAGTGGTATGTGCATTGACCCATAATTTTAGAATAACTAGTTCTATAGTTGCGATCATGCTTTTGTGTATGTGGAATGAAGTTATTATGTTGGATTTCTATCCACATCCCCCAGGGAGATGGTGGGTCCAAGTGCAGTCGTGTTTACAACTACTTGATCATAACCAGTTACAGATTTCTTTGTTTTTCCCCATTCCCACTGTTTCACTTGATTTACCAAGAACATGTTATTTCCCTAGTAATAATAAGAATGATATACTGTGTTTTTGTTAGTTTGAGTAGGATCCTTTAACTTTTCACTTTGTCCCCTGTGCTGTTCCTGGAGTTTATTGGCAGGGAAATGAAAGGTATAAATATTATCATTTTGATAATAAATTAAAATGATCAATATAGAGTATAAGCAATATTAAATTGTTAACCATAACTAATCA
>NW_007825530.1:0-814 GCF_000696425.1 Galeopterus variegatus
ATGAACTGGTAGAGAAGGAAATCAAGAAAGCTATCCCATTTACAATAGCCACCAAAAAAAATAAAATACCTAGGAATAAATTTCACAAAGGGTATGACAAATCTCTATGATGAGATCTACAAACCACTGTTGAGAGAAATTAAAGAGGACACAAGAAGATGGAAAGATATCCCATGCTCTTGGATTGGAAGAATTAACATTGTGAAAATGTCCATTCTACCCAAAGTGATCTACAAATTCAATGCAATCCCCATCGAAATTCCAATGACATTTTTCTCTGAAATGGAAAAAACTATCCTAACTTTTATATGGAAGAACAAAAGACCATGAATAGCCAAAGCAATCCTGACCAAAAAAATAAAAAATAAAAATAAAAATAAAGCTGGAGGCATAACACTACCAGACTTTAAACTATATTACAAAGCTATAGTAACCAAAACAGCATAGTACTGGCATAAAAATAGACACACGGACCAATGGAACAGAATAGAGGATGCAGAAATCAACCCATGTACCTACAGCCATCTGATCTTTGACAAAGGCTCCAAGACCACACACTGGAAAAGAGACTGCCTCTTCAGTAAGTGGTGCTGGGAAAATTGGACATTCTTATGTAGAAGAATGAAACTAGACCCATACCTCTCACACATAGCAAAATCAACTCAACATGGATTAAAGAATTAAATATACACGCTGAAACAATAAAACTTCTTAAAGAAAACAGGGGAAACACTCCAGGAAGTAGGAATGGGTACAGACTTTATGAATATGACCCCAAAAGCACAGGCAACAAAAGGAAAAATAAACAAATGGG
>NW_007825531.1:0-814 GCF_000696425.1 Galeopterus variegatus
TACAAATGGGCTATTAGAAGAAAAGATAATGAATATGAAAACATCTGTAGGCTTGGATTACGCTTATCTCTTGGATTGGAAAAGCTGTTTCATTATCATTTTTGGAAATTGTATTAGTCAGGGTTCTCCAGAGAGACAGAATCAATAGGATATGTTAGAATTATATGAGAGGGGTTTATTAGTGGAATTAGCTCACATGACTATGAAGAAAAGTCCCATGACAGGCCATCTGGATAAACTGGATAAACTGGCATAAACTGGATGCTGGTAGCGTGGCTCAGTCGATGTCCAGAGGCCTCAGAATCAGGGAAGCTGATGGTGTCCTTGGTGTAAGTTCTGGAACCCAAAAGCTGAAGAGTCTCAAGCTCTGATGTCCACGGACAGGAGAGAAGAGCGTATCCCAGCTCCAGTGAATTGAGAAAGAGCTTCACCTCTTTCCTGTGTTTTTTGTTCTCTCCAGACCCCCAGTAGATTGGATGGTTCCCACCCACACTGAGGGTGGGTCTTTCACACCCAGGCCACTCAGACTCTCATACTAATCCCTGCTGGAAACACCCGCATGGACACACCTGAAAAGATTGCTTTACCAGGTTTTTCAGCATTCTTTCATCTAACCAAGTTGACATCTAGAATTAACCTTCACAGAAATCTTTTGCTATTTTTTTTTAAAGCTAAACTCCTCACTTTATTCGTATTTTACAAGTTTTACTCTAATGTCTCATTTGTTCTTTTTGTTCCAGGATCCAATCAGAGTTCCACATTACATTTAGTTTTCATGTATCCTTATTGTATTAGTCCATTTCTATTGCTTACA
>NW_007825532.1:0-814 GCF_000696425.1 Galeopterus variegatus
CCCCGTGTTCTACCGGTGGGCCCATCTCCCCCACTGCATGTACTGCAAACACTTCCCATGGGACAGGCTGTGTGCAGCTCGCTTGTGATGACTCACTGGCCTCTGAGTGGCTCCTTTTTTTCAGTTGTTGTGGCTCCTCGGTCCTATGTGGGTCCATGGGAACCCTGTTAGTGGTCTTGCTGTCCTGGGGGACACCATGGCCCCCTTCTGCCCTGCTGCCTCCAAACAACTTCATCCAAAGGGCACAGCTGTGGCTTTTGCCAGCTCCTGCTCTGTGCACTCAGCAGCTACAGCCTGGAAGCTGCCAGGGCTGGAAACAGTCAGAGAAGTTTTTTTCTTTTCTCTCATCATGGCTTCTCCCCCTTCATGGACTCCATAGGTCTCTCCTCCTCTTTCCCTGAGCTCTAGTGGCCCCAGCTTGGCTGTCGTTGCTTTTTTACAGTTGTAAATTGATTGATTGTGGGAGAGAGTGATGCTGGGGACTGTCTATTCCACCATCTTGAGCTGAAGCTTATTGGTATTTCTTACTCACATACATTAAGGTTGTATGTCCTAAGAATTTATTACTGAAATTCACCCACAGAAAGGAATGATTTCTTCATTACCAAATAAGGCTCTTTTTTTATTAGTTCATAATTGAGTATCATACAATAATTCCTCTCTGGTCCTCATTCTCACAATTGAGGATAAGAGCACTAATTATTTAATTTTTCCTATTTTTTAACAAGCTAGAAATATATTTTATGTGCTGTCTCTAGGAATAGTGAGCCATTTAGCATTATCAGTAAAAATCGTATGTTTTAATAAGATGAGT
>NW_007825533.1:0-814 GCF_000696425.1 Galeopterus variegatus
TCTGTAAATTTGCCCTCAGGCTGAACAAAAACAGCCCTTCATGGAAGCACAGACACCCTCCCCCTCCTCCACTGAGTCTGCATGCAATAACTGATGGACAAAGAAAAGAAAAATGCAAAGTCTTTTCCCCTCAAGGCGAGGCTAACTGTAAGATGCAATTCATGTTCCAGAGATTTAGGGGATCGGGCAGGAGATCCCATTTTTTCTCACCACTTTGCCTGCCCTGTACTGCTTCTTTCACCCCTTTTCTTCAAGGAGTGTTCCCTCAATAAATCACAAGCTCCTGAATCTTTTCTCAGGGTCTACTTGTGGGAATACATCCTAAGACAGTACTCTACATGAATTAGCACCCTTTCCTCCTTTATCTTCTCCTAAGCTTCTTAACCTACTTGTTAAATACATACTGAAACAACTTTGGAGAGAGCAGAGCATTTTGGAAAACATAAATGGCCATTTGGGAAAAAAAAAAAAAGTCAATGCCCTCGCCTAGGTCTTCAACAATTCAAAGCGTCTTAAAAAAGTGATGAAAAAGTAAAACTACATCTGGATCAAGGGAGATTTATAAAGGACGGACAGTTTTGTTTGTTTGGTTTTTTTTGGGGGGGGGGGTAATCATCTTTAATGATTTTTTTAATATTACTGTGAAAAAGAAAAATAGTTCTCATAAAGGGGACAGTCTCTAGGTTTTGTTTTTTGATTTACTTGTACGGTTTTCTCCAACTTTCTGCTTATTCTTTATTAAGAATTAAAACATGTAACTTCTGCCTTTTTAAATGATTTTTCTCATCTTAAATGATTCAAAATATCTAAAGAA
>NW_007825534.1:0-814 GCF_000696425.1 Galeopterus variegatus
GGGTTGCGATCCGTTGCCGGACACGGAAAAAGACAAAAGACAAAAAAAAAAAAATATTCTTTTCCAGGCAGTAGACCCCACCTATCTTAAAATGGGGCTGGATGACACACACTGAGGCAAATACTCTATTGGATTGATGGTCCCCTGTAAATGCTGACCATAGTTAGGTCAGGACAAGACCAGCAGATAAGAGCAGGAGTCATGGTGCTCACTATGTAAGAAATTCGGTTCATCTGTGGAAAGCCGTGGAGCGAAGCAGAGACAAGAATCCTGGTCTTCTGTGATGGGCCACTGCCACTGACTGTGTTGTCTGTTTCATTTTCAGGGTGTATGCCATGTACAATTCCGTAAAGGGATCCTTCTCTGAGGCAGTTAGCTTCACCACCCACAGCTGTGCTCCCGAATGTCCTTTCCCTCCTAAGCTGGCGCACAGGAGCAAAAGTTCACTAACTTTGCAGTGGAAGGTGGGTAACTCAAAGTGTCAAGAATAGTCTCAAGTTAGTGTAATGTCAGTGTACAGCCCTTTGAGACATTTATTTAGCGCTATTCTAGTTTCGTGATATTGTTTGTTTTGTACATAGGAACTATGTGAAACCAATTATTGTGGTATCAAAAGTTGCCAATTCTTAGAGAGTAGAATAATGGTTACAGAGGTGGGGATGGGGCAGGGGGCGGGGAGGAGGAGAAGAGGTGGACTACTGGGTTCAGAACTGTGCTGTCTACCCTAAGTGAATCATTGTGCAGTATATGCATGTATTGAAAGAACACACTGTGCCCCCAAAATATGTACAAATAAATGTTTTTTTTAAAAGTC
>NW_007825535.1:0-814 GCF_000696425.1 Galeopterus variegatus
TCTTATATGACCGTAGTACAGTGATCAAAATGAATAAGTTAACACTAGTATGATACTGTGAACGAAACTGCATGCTGTATTTGGATTTCACCAGTTTTTCCACTAATGTCTTTTTCCTGTTCCAGGATCCTTTTCTGATCCAGTTTACCTACATTGCATTTCGTTATCATCTGTCCTTGGCCTCTAATCTGTCACAGTTCCTCAGTCTTTCCTCTTTTGTCATGACCCTAACACTCTTGAAGGGGGTCAGGGATTTTGTATGTCTCTTAGTTTGAGTTTGTTTGGTATTTTCTCCTGATTAGGTTTAGGTGATGTATTTTGGGCAAGAATAGCACAGAAGCAACATGCCTCACTTAAATTTTAATTTGATGTTTTAATTTAATGCTGGGATACCTTACATATTGCATACCCCCTGATTCCCCACAAGCAGCAGGAGCAAATCTGATGAAGCTCCTCTGGGTCCCTGGTGGCTCTACTGACTTCAGGAGATTCGCTGGCCTCTAGGCCCCACTAAGCAACCCTTCCCCTGTCTGCCCCAGCGTCCTCCTGTTCCCCATTGTGTTTGTGTTGTTTCCACATGCTTCAGTCCCCTGATTACTCTGCTATATTATTTTGAGGACTTAAGAGAATTTTTTTGTTTTCTGAGAAAGACAATTACAGCTTAAGAAACAAAAATTTCAAGCCGCTTTATCATGAAATAAAAAATTATGTGTGACTGCGGAGCCTTTAAGTCATACCAGACTTTATTTGATTTTAGAGTAGTCACTAAGATAATTTGTATTTTTCTTGATCTTGGGATGACATCCATTGTAGT
>NW_007825536.1:0-814 GCF_000696425.1 Galeopterus variegatus
CACACCTTTAAAATACCAAAACTTAACTTTACCATACAAATATAGGGGACTTTAAAAAAAATACAAAACCTGGCACATAATAGACGATAAATTTTTGCTGTACAAATGAAAAAATGACTAATATAGGGCAGTTTATGATCACTGAGAACAGAGGACTAGAGTTGAGGAAAACCCTGAGCTAAGAAAAAGCTGTCCTCTCCTTCATGGATTGAATTGTATAAACGCACAGCAGACACAGTAGTGGGTAAGAGGCTACTCATAGTGGGAAAGAGGTCACTTGCAGCTGCCTTCTGGATGGGCTTCCTACATTCTAGGCCCAAAGGGATCACACAGGGGTCCAAACTTAGGCACGGCCAATGCCATGTGCTCAGCATCCAGATGCCTTTCACCAGCAGCCTGAGAGAGAAGGTGGAGGTAGAAAGTGGGCAGAGGGCACTGAACCCATCCCCAAGGCCTGGAATATTCTGAACACACAACATGCTGCTGGGGCCTCCACATCCTCCACAAGCTCCAGCCAGAAGTGAGAACTAAGCCAAAAATTCATGAATTTTCATACTGGATGCTTCTATACCTCTTGAGGAGATTTGGGTAAATGTTAACCCATTTCCAAGGTTAACACATGTCAAGTGACATGGAGAGGAAAACCATTCAAGAGAGAGACTGGCATTCCTTCCTGATGACATATATAGTTCTTGGGGCATATGTTCAGAGTCCTAAGGGATGGTAATTTGAGAAAATAAAGGAGTCAAGTAAAGAGAACTTTTTACCTTCCCATACACATAACAATAATACAAATACATATTCCTTAAGTGTA
>NW_007825537.1:0-814 GCF_000696425.1 Galeopterus variegatus
AAAAAAAAAAAAAAAAGGAAAAGAAGAAGAAAGAAAACAGGATATTCACAGCAAGCAACCAAAAGGAGCTCAGTCAATCTGAGCATGATAAGGAAATCAGATCCAGCTGCACAATCTTGGACTTTTCAGCTACCAGAATCGTAACTAAATAAACTTCTTTTCTTTATAAAATACTCAGTCTCAGGTATTCTGTTACAGCAACACTAAATAAACTAAGAAAGCAAACTTACATATTTATGTGTTAATAATGTGTTGCCTTGGTAATAATATTTTAATTATTCTTTATGTCTTCTGTAAAATATAGATGATTATAAATTTTCTTGGTTAAGCTGGAAGAGCTAAAACTCATTAAGTGCTTTACATGTGTCCAGAACTAATTCAAGCCCCTGTCAGCACTGATCATTTAATCCTCACAACAAGCCTACAAGGTAGGTGCTGCGGTTTGAATGTCTCCCAAAAACTTAATCCCCACAGTGAGAGTGTTAATAGGGTGGGAAATCCTATTATGGTAATTGAAAGGTGGGGCCTTGAAGAAGTGATTAAATTGTGAGGACCATGCCCAAGTAACTGGATTAATCCTTTGAGGTTTTAATGGTGGCCATGGGTGTGGCTCTGGCAGCTTTAAAAGGAAAAGGAGCTAGCTCCACCATCCACCATGTGAGACCCTGCCTCGCTGTGGAAGGCCCTCACCAGATGTGTTCCCTGGACTTTGGACTTCCCATTCTCCAAAGCCGTAAGCAGTAAATATTCTTTGCAAATTACCTGGTTGGGGGTATTTGTGTTACAAGCAACAGAAATGGATGAAAACAGTAGG
>NW_007825538.1:0-814 GCF_000696425.1 Galeopterus variegatus
TCCCTGTACTACTCTCTGGTGGGCAGGGCAACCACCATGATCAGCAGTCCCAGGGGGAAGAGAATCCCAAGTTCTACTTCTGGCTGCCTCTCCAGGAGGAGAATAAGAGCTAGGATGGGGCAGGGTGAGATGGGCCTCTCCACCTGGGTAGCCCTCTTCCTGCCCCATGGTAACGCTGCCTGGCTCCCAGCAGGTAGGATGGCCTCTCACTGTCCCATGTGACCTCTAGAGCCCATACAATGGGCGTGACACTGTCAGTCTGCTGTTTGCCAGCTTTCCAGGACAAGACCAACCCAGCAGGGCTTTATTCTCACCTCAGGTACTAGAGCTCAGGAGGCCAAAGTGCATGACTCTGTCACGTGCTCTGGCTACTTCTCCAAAGGCATGCACTGTGCTAAAGTCCTCTGGGCCGCTAGCTCAACCTGCTCCAAGCATTTCTGCAGAGCTTCAAGGAGAGGGAAGTCTCTGTGGTGGTGGAAATGCAGGCTGTGCACTGTAGATGTGGACCATGACCTGGGGACCTTTCCTCAGGCAAGTGCTCTTTCTATTCTTGTGAAATGAGTAAGGAGGGGGTCAAGATGATTCCCTATTGGAGGAAACCCCATAATTTCAGGGGAAAAGGGCCTAGAGAGACTTGGAGACATGTCAGACACTGACTGCTGAGAAGGGAACAGTGGGGTAGGAGTCTCAGTAGTCCTCAGGGTCTTGGATGAGATGTGGGAGGAAAGACCATGAGACTGGAGCCAGGGTGGAGAATGTGGGACCTGAGGTTGTTGCTGTGGGTAGATGGATGGACAGAGGGCCCCCACACAGG
>NW_007825539.1:0-814 GCF_000696425.1 Galeopterus variegatus
GGTGAAAGTCCTGGAAGAAGAGTCTCGAGTTCTGATGTCCACAGACAGGAGAGAAGAGCATGTCCCAGCTCCAGAGGATAGAGAGATTCTCCTTTTTTCTCCATTTTTTTGTACTCTCCAGGCCTCCAGAGGATTGAATGGTTCCCACCCAGTCCACTCAGGCTCTCATTCTAATCTCCTCTGAAAACACCCTCATGGGTACACTTAAAAAGATGGCTTTGTCACGTTTCTCAGTATTCTTTAATTTAATCAAGCTGACACCTAGAATTAACCTTCACAACCACCAGTCGGCTTGCAAAGTTTCCTCCAAGCATCATCCACAGACACCTACATCAGAATTACTTGGGGGTGCTTGTTTAAAGTATAAAGTATTATATCTCAACCCACATCTATTTATTGCATTACAGTCGCTGGATGTGGTACCCAGGAGTCTGCTCTTTGAAAGTTCCAAAAGTGAATCTTACAAGCGGCCATTTGCGGACAACTGAGGAAGAAGCAGGATAATTATATTTCAACCTGGAGATGTCACCAGTTATCTGAATGCTGTGCCTATCTGTCCTTAGGAGACCAACTTGGTCTGAAAATAAATTAAAATGTTAGAGAGGGGTTTCTGTTTGTTTGCTTATTTGTTTCTGTTGATTTACAAACTCTCTAACTCAATGAAAATTGTGTCTTCATAATAGATTTAAATATAGCAGATTGAATACTGGTTTATTTGGGCTTTAGGGTTTTTATGTTCCTACTAAAAATTGTCTTCAATTTGACTTGGCGGCAGAAATCTATGAAAGCATTTAATGTCCAACTATATCATTGA
>NW_007825540.1:0-814 GCF_000696425.1 Galeopterus variegatus
AAAATGATAAACAGAGCATGACTTGGGTACTCACAGAACCTCATTTCAGAATTTCTTGAGACTGTAGGCTTCGGCTATTGGAGAAGTTGATCCTTCAGAGGTGCAGGATCACCGGACCAAGATGTTAGGGCAGAGGTGGTGCCTGTAAGAAGTCAGGACGGTAGGATGGAGAATGGAAATGAACACACGCCCTGCATGTGAATTCTGCAAGCTCTAGTCTACTTAAGGTCAAGACAGGTCCCCCAAGGAGCAAGGCAGCAGGCCTCAGAAAGATTCATCCTGCTTCAAACATTCCTCCTCTTTAACTAAACTGCTTGTGAAAGGGATTCTGAGGTTATTTCTTGCCGTTTAACGTGAAGTGGAAATTGGAAGCAATTATCAGGACATTTCAAAGAGAAAAGTGTCTGAAATAAGCTATTAGCAAGGTTGATGCAAAAGTAAGTTTTCTGCCATGAATTATCCAAATTGTTTCTTTGATTCTTGTGTAGACACAGTCTGAGGATTTGTTGCCCACACTTGCTTGCTTGCAGGTGGCAGAATGTGGCAGAAGAGGATCTCAGTTATCAGGCGGTTTGTGAGAGGTCTCCAAGGCTGCTGAAACACTGATTCTCAAAGGCATTCTCTCCTCTCCAGGGCCTCCTGCCTGTGGGCCTTTGCCACTCTCTTGGAAGTTTCCATATGCAGAGCTGATGAGTGAGTAGTTCCGTCCTTTTTCTAACGAGGTGTTTTTTTAATTATAAGCTTGTACTCAGGGAGGATCTGAGCTCATGCTTGATGGGCATGGGTGACATCTCTCAGGGTACTTACCAGTCAG
>NW_007825541.1:0-814 GCF_000696425.1 Galeopterus variegatus
CAGCCAGTGAGCGGGAACCAGTCTGTATGTGGGATCTGAACCCTCGGCGGGAGCGCCGCCAGGCTCCCAAGCGGCGCACTGTAGCAGTGCACCAACGGGCCGGCCCCAAACATTTTTCTTTTTAACTATCATTTATATTTCTCAAAAACCTCCTTAGTATATTCATCTATTACTGTGTGAAACATATCTTGGGAAATTCTATAACTATTTGAGGATTTCAGTTTTTAATATTTAAATTAGTTTTAAATGAGATATTTTAATGATAATACCTATTAGTGTTACAGGCACATTTTCATCCTCAATTAATTGTGATTAATTGTTATTTTTATTATCCCGTTTTATGAATATTAACAGAAATAAGTCAGTTTTAATTGGTTAAGAATAAGATGAAAAATAGTGTTTTCAAACAATTGGCCTAATAATGCTTATCATTAAGGGAATAGACAGTAACAAACCAATAGAATTGTATTTTAAAACAAAAACAAATTAACTGTTAGATAAAGTGCATCATGTTTTCACCTTTTTTTTTCTTTCTCATTTTATTAGCTATCGCATTAAGTATAATTTTGATGTTAAAGTTTTCACGAAATTGAAAAACAAAGTATGTCCCATGTAGTAGGATGTCTTCATGTAGATTTTAACTGAAGCATTTATAAGATTTATAAGAAAGCCTCTATCACATAAAAGAGAAAATTTCAGTAGATGAAAATGTTAACCTTATTATTTATAAACTATATTTGGAGAATAATAGGATATGTTTAATTTCTTTATTAGGATTTGGAAATAATAGAAATATCTGGTATAGAATATGCTG
>NW_007825542.1:0-814 GCF_000696425.1 Galeopterus variegatus
AGTAATTTTTGTAAATATTAATTTACTACTATTAGTAAATTCTTCTTACTAAAAAAGCACAGAGAAATAAGTTGGATAGGAAACAGACACGTATAACACTGTGTATTGAAGGAAAAGTTAGACAAAACATATTTCAGAGGTTTACATAAAAGAGTTTGTTATATGATAACAACTATGTGTGTACTTTTTGTGAAACATGTTTAATTGAAATTATTATACGTATCAGTAATACTATTATAGTTTGATCCAGTTATAAATAAATATTATAAACAAATCATTTTCACTTGATTTCACCAAATATGACTTCAGGACTTTTAAAGATCATAGTTCTAGCTAAATTATTCAGTTCTCTCCCTTGTAATACATACAATCAGTAATCTTACAAATGAGTTTATATAGCATATTTTAGTGCCAGAAGGATCTTGGAGATGAAGTTTATTTTCTGTGTTCTGGAGAAGAGGGAATGCAGACCAAGAGAAGAGATAAAATGCCCTAAGGTAATGGCACTCTCTAGCCACACAGACCCCACCGTCCGTAGAATAATGGACCCAAAGATGACGGTGTCCTAATCTCCAGAACCTGTGACTATGTTACTTTAAAAGGCAAAAGAGACTTTGCAGAGGTGAATCAGTTAATGATCTTGAGGTGGGAATATTTTTCTGGATTGTCCAGGGGGTCCAATGTAATCACAATGGGTCTTATGAGAGGAAGGCAGGAGGATCAGAGTCAAAGGAGACGTAACGTGGAAGCAGTAGATCAGAGTCAGAGAGAGATTGAAGATGTTACACTGATAACTTTGAAGATGGAGGAAGGG
>NW_007825543.1:0-814 GCF_000696425.1 Galeopterus variegatus
TGTCGCCACCACTTCTACATCAGCCCCAACTCCCTGTCTCCTGAAAACCTCTTTTCCAAGAATTAAGCAGATTGTTCTGAGATGAATAGAAAGGATAACAAATAATAAACAGCAGAGCCTCTGCACTCTCAGTAAGCTAGAGTGAGTGTCTAAAGGAAAATCGGGTAATACTGGTTAAGGATTAAGTTACTTGGGGTGGAGGAGGGAAGGAAGAGTCAAGAGGAAAAGATCGTTCACTGTGTATCCTAAGAAGTGTGTTGTTTGCCATTTGACAAGTTGGTTTAATAATGCAAGTTCATACACTTAACCCCTTGAAAGTACCAATTCTCAAAAAACGGCATCATTTTTCCATAATCGAGACATGAATGAATGCATCAGGATTCAAAGAAAGCTGCTCCTTCTGGAATGCTAGTACCCAACAGAACTAACCTTTAAGTCAAGTTAGGACCACAGAAAATCCCCTCAGTGAAGGCAGGTGATGTTTGGTGCAGTCAATTTCAACTTCTTCCAGGATAACTACTTTGGACAGTAACAGTAGGAACAATTGTCACTTGTGCTCAGTATTGTAACCTAGTTTTTTACTGGAGTAATTTAAATATTAATTTCCATTTTGTCAAGGGTTCCATGGCCAAAGCAGAGCTATTAAATGTGTTTCATCTGTTCCTTCTTCATCCCCCTGCCTTCAGTCTTGGCCAATCAATCTTCTTCTTGTCTGCCTGTGGCCTCCCACTCTTTCCTCCTCCTGAGACAACCCTTCTGGGCCACCCCTTATGTGAGTTCACCAATTAAATTTACTAAACCTGTGGGATATGTA
>NW_007825544.1:0-814 GCF_000696425.1 Galeopterus variegatus
AAATATTGCCAAAGAATAGAGTACTGAGGTGGTTGCAAGTGCACAGTGAGATGGGGCGTTTTAACTTAATACCTAGTATTATGTTATTTTCTCTCTCTCCGCCCCCTCCCACTTTCCATTATGAATATGATATCATGTGGTGTCTTCCCTGAAGAAAGACAACTTGGACTGATGCATTACATAAAACGAAATACCTCCAGAATGCAATAATAGTTACCCTAAGAAAAATGCACCAGCAAAATCAATTTAAGGGCCAACTTACTGTTTGACCTTAGCAAATTTATTTGACCTCCATTAAAACCAGTTAGAAAATTGATAAGAAATGATCAATGACAAAGATTTCTGCAAACCTAAAGTTTTCTACACTGACCTGTAGTATCTGTGAAGTTCATTCTGTTGTAGGGAAAAATACTACTTTTCTGGTGAGGAGTATGTACATCTAAGTTATTTGGGTCAAAGGAGTATGTACATCTAAGTTATATGGGTCATTTCCATTCAGGCTGCAAGAAATGTCAAAATGTCTTTGAATCTCTATATACAATGAATAGCAAACTAACAAAATTAATTTAAGTGAGATGCTTTGTTGCATTGGCTTTGTTTTAGATGCAGATAAGCCTGTTTGAATTTTCATGATCTGTAACTACTATCTGTATAACTTTGGGTAAGTTTTCTAAACTTCAGCTTCTTTATCTGGAAAATGAACATAATCATAGAGTTGACGTAAGAATTAAGTAAAACATATTAAAAACTTAATTCATTGGCACAAAGTAAGCAATGAATCATAAGTGGTCATCATCATTAATATTTTGTCAGT
>NW_007825545.1:0-814 GCF_000696425.1 Galeopterus variegatus
CAGTTGGGAGGCAAAACAGACCATAACATTTGGTGTTTGACAGACCTGGGTTCCAATTCCAACTTTATCAATTACTACCTGAGTGGATATGAGGAAATTCCTTAAATTCTCCAAGCAAGCCTCAGTTATCTCATTTGTAAAACAGCAATGAGGTAATAGTACCACTTGATGTTTAGCTTAAGGTAAAACCCCTTGTTAAACTCAAACCATATAATGACACATTCAGGAAGCACATTCTATTGTTGAAAGTAACTACAAAGCAAGTCCATTGTTTTGCTCACACAGCTTGAGAGCAGTTGCTATGTCACCAGAATTACTGTGTCTGTGGAGTAGCACTTGTATCCTGAACAACACTGAGATGTCCCCAGTTTTCTGGAACCTTGGCTGCCGGAGGCTTCCAATGTTTGTTTCTCTGTGTAGCATGATAAAAAGCCTTGCTCTTGGGGGTATCTTTACTGAATCTGTTCCTTTGAAACTTGAAGAGTGCATTGCCTCTCAAATGTTCCTAAGCTGCAGCTGGAGAGTCACCTAGACATATTTCTCAGCTCTTTGACAGTGGCCACCAGTGTTAGCACATTAGTCCAGGAAGGTCAGCAAAAGTACATGTTACTAAACCCCATTGACCTTGTGTGCACACCCAGATAGTCAAAATCTAGTGTTAAAACCACAGGTGTCAAGAATTTGCAATGACTTTAGGCCACTTTGCATAGCATTATGAAATAAGTCTGTTAAAGTATTTATGTGAGTACTAAATACTCAACATTGTGTGTGGCCTTGAGAAATGCACAAAATAAAGTACATCTTATGGGCATCA
>NW_007825546.1:0-814 GCF_000696425.1 Galeopterus variegatus
AAGCTGGGCTGGCTCACATGAAGATCCTTTTGTTGGAGTGAGCAGGACTGAAGCCATGTTTGGACCTAAAACCACATGGGCTCTAGAAGATTTTGAAAGGACAGTTTTTTTTTTTCTTGGCATGCATTTCTCTGAGTTCCCTCTTTTCCCATGGTTATTTGATATTTTGAACTTTGGTTAAGGGCCATGATGACATTATTAAATGAATATAAAGTTGTTTTCCAGCCAGCCTGAAGCTGCAGACTTGCCAGGAGGCACGTACCATCCAGACCCTGAGGTAACAGCAAAGATGGGAACAGAAACCAGATGGAGTCTTGGGGAGGCCTTGTACCTGGCTCCTTGCACAGGACCCCTGCCACTTATGTCCCCCTCCCTCCTGCTTTTCACTTCCCACATTCCATTCCCTTAACTCCCTCTTTAAAAACTCCTCAGTAAACCTGAGTCTTCGAGATGGCTTTAGTCTGGCCACTTTCCTTCAGGGTTACTGGAGAGATGGGTCAGCCAAACATCTCTCCTCAGGTCACCGGCATTCCTGAATAAAGCTGACTTCCATTTTCACCAACATCTGACTTCTGAGTGGTTAGCTTTTGAAAAGGGGCAGGCAGCCGGACTTATGCCCTGTAACACTTTCACATGGCTAAAAGGAGGTCTAGGGCCTAAGAGCAAAGCCACACCCCCAGCCCCTTCCTTCCAAACCCCACATCCTGGTTTTTCTGGATCTGACTATTGTAACAGTACTGAAAACGGAGTCCAGGAAGAAATAACAAGTTAGCAAAGAAGCCACATATTTTAGAGAGACATGTTCCTCACCTAG
>NW_007825547.1:0-814 GCF_000696425.1 Galeopterus variegatus
AAAGTCTCCTGACTCCTAGGAGGAATCTTGATCCCAGGCAGCAGCTATGGATGACTAGGAATTGGAATGGAAAAAGACACTAGTGGACATATGTTATGCCCTCTTTGGAGGTCCCTCAGAAATTATTGGGAGGCAATTAAATCGGAAGAAATTACTTATGCCAGTGTGACAATGCAGTTGAGAAGTCAAAAGGATTAGAAGGCAGCATTACTAGTAGTTCAAGCAAAAGCTCTAAAGTCTGTCTAGCTGGGTTGATATTCCAGTTCTTTCATTACTAGTTGTGAGAATTTGGGCAGAAAAATCTATCTTCTTCTGCCGTAATTTTCTTGCTTTAAAATAAAAATAATAATACTTTGGAATTATTTTGTTTTGTTTGTGGTGGTGGCTGCTTTCTTGTTGCTGATTTTTAATATAGGAGAGATTAAACATGTTCCAGTGCTTAATGGAAAGGGGTGTTTTAATAATTATATCTTGAAGATACAGAGAACTATAAAGTAGTACACTTTTCCTGAGAAGTTGAGAGACAATGAGATATAGAACCTTTATGAAGCTACAAACTTTGCTTTTTGTTACATGAGAAGAACCAAAGTACAGGGCTTGATGGTTAGCTCAGTTAGTTACTGTGTGGTGTTATAAAACCAAGGTCACACTTTATGATTTCTCTATGTCCTAAAAGCTTTCAATTATCATGAACTTTTCCAAATTGTGCAATGGTTTAGAATAAGCTGATGATTTCAAATAGTGTACGGGGCCTGATGGTTAGCTCAGTTAGTTACTGTGTGGTGTTATAAAACCAAGGTCACAATTTATCATA
>NW_007825548.1:0-814 GCF_000696425.1 Galeopterus variegatus
TCTTTGACACTAATACTACATTTCACAAAGTTACATCTTACTAGTGATAAATTGGATTCAGTATTTAAATATTTTTATTCAAATGAAAGTACTTTATGTTTTTTTTTATATTTCAATTGAGATAATGTATAATGTTCTCTTTTCAATTCCTATGAGCATTTTCCAGACATTTAGCATACAATGTCCTAAGCAGACTAAAGAATTGATTAACACTGAGGAATTTTCCAAGAAGTGGACAAAGTACAGTTTCTCTTTTAAAATAAAATGCTTAATTAAAGTTTAAAATTGAGACGCAGTGATTTTTTATATACTTAATTTTATGTTATTAATTCTTTTAAACAACAATGAGAAAATGATACTAATTTTCATTATTACTGCTTTCTTGAACACTAACATGAATTGATTATTTTTTCTGTTATAAAATTTTATATTAAGCCAATAGGTTGCAAACCTCGTGCAAGGCATATCAATGAAACTAAAAATAAAAAGCGTTAAATGAACTATAGTATTTTAATCACTTCTGTAATGCATAAACATAGAAATGGTAGTAATGTTCATTGTAAGATGAATAAAATCATTTTATTTACCTTCAAAATGACAACATAAAATGTATGGAATAGAACAAAATATGAAAGTGCCATCCCTTTTCTTCTAAAGCAAACTGAAGCACATAGATACTTCCAGGAGTATGTGCTGTGCATGGGCTATTTTTTTATTGAAATAATAATTGATTGTACATATCTGTGGGGTGCTGCATTGAATACTGCTACCAGTGTGCATTATATGATGCTCAAATCAGGATGATTAGTACATT
>NW_007825549.1:0-814 GCF_000696425.1 Galeopterus variegatus
ATAATGGAGGTGTAATAAAAAGTCTGATTCCGGGCCGGCCCGTGGCTCAGTTGGGAGAGTGCGGTGCTGATAACACCAAGGCCACGGGTTCGGATCTCTATATAGGGATGTTCAGTTAGCTCACTTAAGAGAGTGTGGTGGTAACAGCACCAAGTCAAGGGTTAAGATCCCCTTACCGGTCATCTTAAAAAAAAAAAAAAAGTCTGATTCCATTATTGATGTCTGACTGCTGACAGCTTTTAAATTCCACCCCTCCCTCTTCCCTTTCTGCCCCAGTTCTGGGCAAGCTAAAAAACAAAAAAAAAAATACCAGATGCTTCCTCCTTCGGCACCAGAAGGAAGTTAAACCCATGCAAGTTTCAATCCACATACAAGAACCCTCACCCCAGCCCCACCCCCTAACCATGATAAAACCCCCAAGCCTACATCCCTTCCCTGCTCTCTCAAGCCACTTTCAGACAAAGTCTGGAAATCTGCCCGGCTTTCCCCAGTAAGTCTCATTATGTGTCTAATAAACCTTTTAATAACCTCTTGGTATGTGTCCATCTGTCTCTGCAAGGTAGCCAATACAGGAGGGGTGTAGTAATTGGTAATGACAACGTATATGATATAACCATGATGGTAAGCAGGGGTAAGGGAGAGAACAAGACAGCTGGAGAAATGGAGATCACGAAACTGAGATGCTGGGGTATTGGAAAAAGAATCTGCATGTATACTGAAATTAACAAGAATTATATTAATATGCTCTGATGTTACACTACACTGTTCCTTTAACGGCTACACAGTATGCCAATGAATGGACATACCAGATTTT
>NW_007825550.1:0-814 GCF_000696425.1 Galeopterus variegatus
CACTGGCTGTGAAATTCTGATGGCTCCCACCATGTTTTCCTTGCCCTTATTTCATCTCTCCATCCCTACCCAGGTCCCAGAGGCCCTGCAGCAGACTGAGTAGGAGAGGACAGGACATAGATCTTACACTGAACATGGGGTAAAGATCTTCTAGTAAAGGAAAAAAGACTTATTTTCTTGATATTTGAAAGGAACAGAAGCTGTGGAAACTGTGTAATATTTTGCCAAGGGGGCATCAGAAAGATCAATGCAAATATATCTAAAATTGAATAAAAGAAAATATTTTCATGATGGTTCCTTATAAGTTATAAACTAATAAATAAACTGGATATATTAACATAGCAAATCAATTTGGTATTTCATATAGTTCAAATAATAATTTAAAATTCAATTTTCTAATATAAACCATAAGCAAAATAGGCAAAAGTAAATGCAACTTATGGTGTCTTTAAAGTATCTGAGAGAATATTAAAATAGTTTACACAACTTTATCTCATGCAGTTCCTTTGTATTTATTTATTTAAATATTTAAAATAGTGTATGGACTTCCACAGTGCTGAGCGATTTACTTCATTGTATTAATCTGTTTTTGTTGCCTATAACAAAGTACACTGAACTGGGTAATTTATAAGAAAACAAAATTTATGGATTACCATTTCTGATTCAGGGAAGTCCAATGTCCATCTGGTAGTGGTGACCACTGTGATACCCAGGGGTATCACTTTGCAAGATGGTGGAAGAAGAGAGAGGAGAGGAGAGAAGAGGAGAAGGGAGGAGGGGAGGGGAGGGGAGGGGAGGGGAAGAGAGAGACTCT
>NW_007825551.1:0-814 GCF_000696425.1 Galeopterus variegatus
CCCAGGATTCTATGTCAAACCTCCCGTGTGTCTCACTCCACTGGGCTCCTGTCCTGGGTCATGTGTTCATTTAGCATCAAGCAAAAAGTCTCATGAAGCCCCACCGTTCTTCATTGTGAAAATACCTGAGGACAGAAGGCTGATTTACATTTTATACATATTATAAATATATGTTTACTCAATGTAAACAAAAACCATTTTGTGTTTTGTTATATATACATACATATGTGCTGTGTTATGTATGTTATATATGTTATGTTATGTTATGCTATGTTATATATGAGGTTAAATACATATATTAGAATTTAGTAACATCGGGCCTGATTCCCATCTTCTGTAATTCTCTAGGAACTATGCCACCGAATGACAGAAGGATGAGCATTTGGCCCATTACCAAGAAATAACCTAGGTTTTATCCTTGGTAACACTGAAGGACAGATGTGCTGGCACACAGAGAGTTGCCAGGAAGACTTTCTTTATGAGGGTGGTCAGGCCACGCTGCCAGAATGGACAGCAGCTGCTCCAGTGCCTGCTCTGCATGTGGCCTGAGGACCCCTCCTCTCCAGGCATCAGGACCTCGGTGCTGGGAGAGCCAAGGTTCTGGTTCTGGTCCTGGGCAAACCCACCCTGACTATCAGTGGGACATTGGGCAGATCTCCCATCTCTGGGATTCAGTTCTCCCATCAGAGAAACAGAAACCTGTGCTAGGAAATCTCTTCCATCTTCCCCAAGTTCAAGATGATATGATTTAAAGACAAACATTTTCATTGACTCAGTCAAAACATCCATGGATTCAAATCAGGCATCAGCCAAC
>NW_007825552.1:0-814 GCF_000696425.1 Galeopterus variegatus
GCCACAGAAAGTTTTCTATAAAAGAAGCATAAAATGGCAGATGGCCTCTGCTCTGGAACCATTGAAGATATGCATTTACCCCTCATGAAAGGGAGGAGGTGCAGAGACTATACTCATATTTACAGGATCGAAGGCTCTGAACTACCAATTATGATGCAGCAAAGAAGACAGTCAAACTAAAGAGTGTGCTCAATAGGCCAGAGAAATGTTGCACGTGCTTGGAACATATAGTTCATTATAGTCTCCTGAAGTCACAAGGGAGAAGAGTGTGGTCATTGGATCAAATCTTGCTTGTTTTGGTTACTCAGACTCAGCCCAGGTCAGTAACTGGCAACTATTCTAAGAGGGAGAATTGCAAGGTCTTGGCTGTGCAGAGGAGCAGCCAGACAGGGTGGAGGTCACAACAGGGTGGCTGAGCAAGCCACCACAGGAAAGCAAGGAGTTCCAGGTGTGCAGGTGTAGTACAATGTGTCTGTGTGGCTTGATGTGCATGTGGCCTGGTGCTAACCGAGATCTCCTGTGGGATCCTGGAATGCCAGGGATGGGAGGAGGGTAGCAGCGTCACAAAGCAGACGGCAGAACTCCACCACATAAAAGCCACAGGACAATGAGAGCTTCCTTTTGTGTCAAGTGGTAATAATAATACCTTTGTAACAGAGTTGTAATGAAGATGAATGAGATAATAATAAATAATTTTTAAAAACCACTTTCTAAATTATAAAGTCCTATTCAAGTGTAACGTTCTATTATCACTTTTTCGTGTACCTGTTGGCCATTTGTATGTCTTCCTTTGAAAAATGTCTATTCAGCTCCT
>NW_007825553.1:0-814 GCF_000696425.1 Galeopterus variegatus
CAGAAAATATGTGTTAAACAAATATCTGACAAAAAGCTCCTTATCTTCAAAATATAAAGATCTTTTACAACTCAAGAAGAGAACCCAATTTAAAAATGGGCACCTTTGCTGAAGAAAATATATGAGTGGAAAATAAGCACATGAAATTTACTCAATATCATTAGTCATTAGAGATGACTGATGCAAATTTAAATACTAGATATGACTACACATCTATTATAATGGCTAAAATTTTAAAGACTAATGAAACCAAGATGTGGAGAACATGGAATTTTCACACATTGCGGATGGGAATGTGTAATGGTACAATCACTCCAGAAAACAGGTTGACGGTTTCCAAGGTAAACATACACTACCATATAGCCCAGAAATTCCACTCCTAGTTATTTATCCAGAAGAAATCAACACACATGCCTACACAAAAACCTGTACACGAATGCTTAGCTTATAAGCAACTTTATTTGTAATTGTCAAAAAAAAACAACCCGAATATCTGTCAACAGCTGAACAGAAAGAAATTGTAATAGTTTTCAACAAAATACTACACCAAGCAATAATAAAAAGGAATGAACTACTAATGAACTACAAGGATAAATCTCAAAAGCATTATGCTAAGTGAAGGAAGACAGACACTGAAGAGTACATAACTTATAATTCCATTTATTTAACATTCCTGAAAAGGTAAAAATATAAGGACAGAAATCATTGCCAGGGGCTGGAAGTGAGAGAAGGGGACTGACTGTAAAGGGAAATAAGAGAACTTTTGGGGATAAGAGAAATATTCTGAATCTTGATGGTGGTTTGTCGGGTCTGC
>NW_007825554.1:0-814 GCF_000696425.1 Galeopterus variegatus
CCGGAAAAAAAAAAAAAAAAAAAAAAAAAAAAAAAAAAATCGAGCTGTCAATACTCATGTTGTACGGCTGTACAAGGAGGCAGCAGATTATGTATATAATCCATGTAGCTTGTCACAGGGTCACTATATATTGCAGGGCAGTCTATTGGTTGTTATATTGTACGTGAAAAAGAGTAGAGGTCACAGAAATGCACATCACAGCTAACAGTTCCCTAATGCTGTATTTGCAAAGTGTGTCTTAGGAAACAATAATCCCAAGAAAAATGGTTAAGTGACAAAGACCACTAGGGATAATGTATTTGGGAAATGCTACATATTACATCCATTTATTGGGCATTGATGGTGAAAATTGTCTTGTTAAAGCTTGTGAAAAGGCCTGCAATAAAAAAAACAAAACAAAACAAAACAAAAACCTGTTAACCTTGTCAGAGTGGCATTTATTTGAGCATTTGGTCATAGAATCCCATTTTATATACATATTTAATATTGATTCATCCAGGTGCAACTTCACTGAAGATTTTTTTCCATCCTGTTTGTGAATAAATTTTTAATTATTTTGGAAAGTTCTATAGTCAGTAATCACCTGCCTTTTTTCAGAAATGGAATGACTCGTTTCCATTATTTAATTAAAGTTGCTACCACAAAATGCCACACAGTTTCAACTTCTGTCCTTCAGAAAAATCCTAAATTGGTTTGATGATATGGAAACTCATAACACTAAACTTCTGTCTTTCCATTTATGATTACACTAACAAAATTCCTTGGGTATACAAAAGCCTGATTAGAATTTCCTTTGTTCAAAAAAGAAAGTGAA
>NW_007825555.1:0-814 GCF_000696425.1 Galeopterus variegatus
TCTTCTTTTTATTCTACCAACTCATTTCCTTTTCATTCTTCTCCATTAAATTCCTGAGAAAAATTGGTTGAATTAGCTCAAAACTATCTGGATGGAGCCTTTTGTTCCCGGCCCACTCCTGGAGTACTAACGTGCTATGCACGGCTGCCTTGAGTCCAATTTCCTCTCCAGTCAACCAGGAGCACACTGGAGGGAGAGAGGACAAGGTCTCTTCATCTAAAACAGTTGAGCCAATGCAAGGTCTGGACATGGGTAGCTTCCTTGGAAAAGTGCCATGTGCAGGGCAAACACCCTTATTGTCATGCTTCTTGTAAGAATTAACAATGTGTGGTGATTACCTTAAATATAAGGATACATATAGGAACTTTGTTTTTAGTAAAATACTTAATATATGTGGGAGTTTTATAAGCTGTCATCTGAATAACCGTAATTGCCGGCCAACCATGTCCTTCCTTCCACCGCAGACTCCCTATCATCTGTTCTCCGCACAGCAGCCACAGTGATACCTCTGAAGTATGAGTCAGGTCAGCTCAAAACCTGCCATGGCTTCCTCATCACACTCCAGGTAAAAGCAAGAGTCTTCATGATGGCCTACAGAGCACGTGCAATCAGCACTCCCTCTCTCACCTCACTGACTATATCGTCCCCTCACTTTCTGCCCAGCAAACAGGCATCCTCACTGTTGCTCAGACTCACCCAGCACACTCCCACCCCCAGAGCCTTATCTATCTCCCTTTTACCCTTGTGAGGAAAATGGAGTAATTTAGTCAGGCGCCCTCACCTCAGATCCGGCTGGGTGTGGTGCAGCACATCC
>NW_007825556.1:0-814 GCF_000696425.1 Galeopterus variegatus
TTTCAGGATGGTAAAACCTCCCGCAACTGATTCTGGTGTCTTGCAGTCCCAGTATCCTATCTACTCCCACATCTCCATATAACTTGTTGTTAGGATGGAGGAAGGAACAGTTACGTGGCTACTTGGGGTTAGGGAGGGATCTGGGGGGTCTAACTGCTTCCTAAATTGACTTAGGACCAACAGTACTATTCAGTCCCATACTCACCCCACTTCTTAGGTACCTGTTACTGACAAGTCTTGAGTCTCCTGCAGGATTCTGCAGCGTAAAGCAGGTTGCTTCATGGCTTTCCCAACTGCTGACTTAATAGTTAACTTTCTTAGGTCTTCTGCGTCAGTCAGCACTCACTCCTCCTGCTTTCCAAAGTTATGTTGTTATCTCCTCCCTTACTTCCTGTCCTTGTATGTGACCTCCAGTCATCACTCCTTCCTGGTGTTCATACCTTTTGAAATCCCCTCCCCTTAACTGTGGCCAGGACCTGTGACTTGCTTCTAACCAGTTGAATGTGCCAAAAGTTATGGGATGTTACTGCCCTGATTATCTTATGTTACACAAGACTCTGTCTTAAAAGCAGAGTTAGAAGACTAGAGTCTTCTTGAGAGTTAAAAGACTGGAGTTAGAGAAACCCCTTGCAGCTGGAAGTAGCCAAGATGGAAAATACCACATGGTGAGGAGATGGGAGTGGCCTCTAGGGTCTGAGGGTAGCCTCTAGCCAACAGTCAGCAAAAAGCCACCCTACTCATTCCCACCTCTGTAAGGAAAAAATTCTGCCAACAATCTGAATGGTCTGGAAGTAGATTCTTCTCCAGTTGAGCC
>NW_007825557.1:0-814 GCF_000696425.1 Galeopterus variegatus
TGTGTTCGTGTGCATATATGCGTGGGTATATGTGCATAGTGGGTCTATATGTACGTATGTGTATGTCTTGTGCACGTGTATGCATACCTGCTATGTGTCATGTGTGTGCATTGTGTGTATGTGTGTGCATTGTATGTATGTGTACACATTTTCTATTTTAGAAACAGTATATAGAGAGGTCCTCTCTGGGGAGTATAATTTTTGAGCAAAGATCTGGATGAAATGATGGAATTAGTAATGCAGATAACTGGGATAAGTACATTTCAGGCAGTGCAAAGACCCTGAGACAGAAATATTTTGGCCTGATCAACCAAGAAGAGGGACAGAGAGCTAGTTGGGAAGTGAAGTTGGAAATGTTGGCAGGGGTCATATCACAGAGATAATAACCATTCTAATGTCTATGAATTATTTCAAGAGCCCAATCTTAGCACTAGTAATAACCACTAACTTTGCATGACACATTATATAGCCCATGAGTCTTTTCCACAACCACTACCTTGTTTGATGGTCATGACAATCCTAAGAAGTTGCTATTAGTCTTCTCAGTCTATAAATAAGGGCACTGTCCACAATTCTTTCTGCTCCATGACCCCATGACCTACTTCAGGACATGGCCTAAGTCTGGTAATCTTATTTTCTCAAATGCTAAGTCAGTATTTGCTTCAAGACATAGGTACAATAAATGTTTATTCAATTGACTTCTTTGAGGTCACAAAGTGAGCAGACTGCCAAGCCAGGACTTAAGCTCTGGTCATCTCACCTTAAATCCCATGCAGTCTGCACTGACTCACATGGCCATGTTGCTTTTCCCTTT
>NW_007825558.1:0-814 GCF_000696425.1 Galeopterus variegatus
TTTTGAAGGAATATTATGTTTCTTTATTCAAGATTTTTTATATCTCTTAGTGTGATCTTTTATGATGGTATGCACGTTTTTAATCTAGCCATAACATTTCTGTTAAATGTCTTCTCATTGCCAGAGAAAACTTAATCTGGTTCCTTAATATTTTCCAAGTTTTTGCCATTAATAAAGTTATTATATACTATACTATATAATTTGTAAATAGAGCCATTCTGATTTGCTTTGACATTTTAATTGCTTTTTGAGCTGAAATATGTTAAAATACTTACAAATTTTCCTCTGCCTTTTCTTTCTGGTTTTATTATCTATGAGAGTAAAGAACTTTTATTTAACTTCCAAACTCTTATGTTTTACCTTAATATAAGTTTGACACTTTAGGTATTCCTTATCAGGTTAAGCAAGTAGATTTTCCTCTTCCTTGTTTATTACATGGTTTGAACAGATTGTGCACTCAATTTTATTAAGCATCTTTAGGAATTTTGGTAGGTTCTGAAAACTTTACTCTGGTGTCCATTGTCTTCTTTAAACTTTTAGTAATAGAATCTCTTAAGTTTTAGCTGTTTACACAACTACCTTAAAACAAACTGTTTCACAGCTTTTGTTGAAATTAGGCTATGCAGTTAGTTTCAAGCTAACGTATCTGAGCAAAAGTGATTTTGGCTTACTTGACTGTTTATATAGGCTTTCTGAAGCCTTTGTTCTTTTTGAAATGTTGGAAACAGCAACAACTGGAATAGCCACCTTGGATGGAGAAGTGGGAGCTAGTTGTGGAATTCAGTAGAGTCCACCTAACTGACTGAAAGCCTGG
>NW_007825559.1:0-814 GCF_000696425.1 Galeopterus variegatus
ATTATTGTGGGTCAACTAAGAAGAACAAATTAAAAAGAGATAAAAGAGAGAGAGAGAGAGAAATAGAGAGTAGAATAGTGGTTACCAGAGGAAGGGAATGGGAGGGGGGCCAGGGACAGGTTGGCAGACTGGTGGAAAGTTTCAAAGTTACAGTTCAATCAGAGAATAAGTTCTTGTGCTCTAGGGTGACAATATCTAATAATATTGTACTGTATATTTTAAGATAGCCAGAAAAGAGGATCTTGAATGCTAGAAGTACAAATGAATGTTCAATGTTTAGGTGATAGACATGCTAACTATTCTGATTAGATCATTATACAATTTATGTATGTATTGAAACAACAAATTATACCCCATAAACATGTATAATGAAAAAAAAATTTTAATTAAAAATAAAAAGTTAGGGCCGGCCTGGTGGCGCACTGGAGAGTGCGCCGCTTGGGAGCGCGGCAGCGCTCCCGCCGCGGGTTCGGATCCCATGTGGAGACTGGTTCCCACTCACTGGCTGAGTGTGGTGCGGGCGCAACACCAAGGGTTGTGATCCCATTGCTTGTCCTCGGTACAGGCGCGACACCGAGGTTTGCGATCCCGTTACTGGTCAGTAAAAAAGACAAAAAGGAAAAAAAAATAAAAATAAAAATAAAAAAAATAAAAAGTTAAATGACTTTCCTTCAGACACAGAATCTCGAATGTCTGTTCCTTCTTTGAAACTGGAGTGTATTCTTTTTAATCTTACTGATTTGCTGAGAGAGGGGGGTTGAAGTAAACTCGTTTGCAAAACAGAACTTTCCTCATGTTCATTGCCCTTAATAAG
>NW_007825560.1:0-814 GCF_000696425.1 Galeopterus variegatus
TTCTTCATTATTCTTTTGCTTATAGTATCTTTGCATATGCTTAATTAATCTTGAAGTTTCCCGAGTTAAAACATTTCATTTACATTTATTTTTAATCATTCTTTTCCAATGAATGCATTTCAATCACTACTCCTCACATTCTGAAGTCTGCTTTAACCAAAGTCCAACATGAATAAAATTCCCTTTCCATCTAGACACTGAATTAATCAAACCATTCTCTTTGTTGATTTCCACCACTTGGTAATTTATGAAGCCAGCACTTCATAATTTAGTCTTAAAAATATGTAAAATGCATACATGTTTTCTAAGCATTAAGCCTGAAGTTTAATTGAACTAAGGGAATTTATTTAGGAATCACTCAAAAATAAATGAACGACAAAAGGAAAACTGAAATTTTTGTGTGGAGAAAGCATGTGGAAGAAAAATGTACACATATACACCTTCCAAAGAATTGATGCAAAATTTCAGATAGGTCACCAATGAGCCCCTCTATGGGGAAAAGTCAAAAAAGGACAGCCTGAGAACCAGGCTTTGTGAGAAAGAAAAAAACAGTTCACTCTCTCTGTTTGTGTTTAGGGTTGATCAAAGGCTATTCTACAACCACAACCCAAAGCCACCGTTGTACTGAAAGCTGGGGTTACTGCTGTAAAATCTGTCAAATGTGTGTGCTGTGGAGAGAAATGGAGAATTGTATAATGTTCTTTAAAAAGAGTTAAATGAACTTACACATAAAGCAATAGAAACTGGGTAGTGTTCCCCATGAATAGAAAGAATGAATGACAATACTCCTCACAGGCCATTTATTCAAAAAAGA
>NW_007825561.1:0-814 GCF_000696425.1 Galeopterus variegatus
CACTGGCACACAGTAGGTGCTTAACCAGTGAGTGTGGAATGTAAACAGGAGCGCTAAGAAGATTTGACACGAGGGCAATAGGATCCAGGCGGCAAGACCACCTCGTGGAAAATGTACAGGCAAATCAGGGAAAGTGGGTGCTCTGAGAGACCACAAGGGCCCGGAACTGGGAACCACTAGGGCACCTGGCGGGGGAACGCACAGAGGCAGGACAGTGTGTGGGGACATAAGTGAGGTGGTGTGGCCAGAGTTGCTTGGCAGAGTGGAGCTTGTTTGGAGGACTAGTTGGATACTCAGAGTCCCAGGCTGGTTGGACTTAATTCTGCAGGTAGGGGTGAGGTGGAGTGGGGGGTCAGGTGCCCACGTCACCACGATGCCTAGCGTTGGTGTCGTGTGAGGGCAGGCGGCAAAGCAGGTGGAAGGCGGTAGTGGGTGGCAGCGCCGCCATGCTCTGAGCACAGGAGCGGCCAGCCTCTGCACCTTGGGCAATGCCAGCTGTGCCTCTTTTTGGAAGCCCTTGCTTGGCTTCATCCAGACGAAGAGTCAGCGCCAGAAGTGTCCCATGTGGAAAATCCAAAGTGCTGTCTGGACTCCCAGGCTCCTGTTGCTCCCAGACCTCACTCAGGCCCCGCCCCTGCCCAGCCCCCTTCTCTGGCGCCCTGGCCCATCCTGCCAGCCCTCCAGGTCCGTCCCTACCTCCTGTCTTCTGCGCCTCATCCAGTAACCCCTGCCCATCCAGCAGCTTACCTGATTCTGTCCCCGTCTTAGCTGGACCCTCAGCTTGCCCTCCCTTATCATGGGTTTTCTTTGTCCT
>NW_007825562.1:0-814 GCF_000696425.1 Galeopterus variegatus
AAAGAGTTTGTATCTACATGATGTGAAAATAATCTATCAGTATTTCTCAGATGCACACACACGCTTATACACAAACATTCATCCACTTTAAAATAGCATTATAGCACTCAATGTTATGCACATAGGAACATGGAAAAATCAGTTTAATCGCTTTTAAGTGAAAGGTAGTAAAATCTAAATAACTATTAATTAACTGTACAAAGGAAAGGCACCAAATATGGTATGACAACTTTTTGAGTCCAATTTATAATTTAATGCATCTGTTTTAACAAATTAGATTAGAGTCTCTCCACATACAACACTATAATGGACTTTCCCCCTTAAAACTGGTTCTGCAGAGGAATCTTTCTTTTAATTATTTCCTATTCATTAGGAGCAGGAGCTAACTTATTGAAAATTTATCTTTATTAAATCTATCTGGACATTTTATGTTGCACCAATTAAAATTTCCAGTTTGGATTTAAAGATTTTAGAACCTAATTTGCTATTATTGCATCAATATCAGTAAACCTTGCAAACACTTTAGGAGATGAATCCACTTAAAAAATAAAGGATTGAACAGTGACAGACACACACACACACACACACACACACACAGAGTAATAAACTCAGAAAATATGCAATTCAACTACATGTTCCTTTTTACCTCTAATTGTTGTACTCCAGGTATATTATACATATTATCGTGAAAGAATAAAATTTGTTTAAACATTTAATTGGAAACCAAATAATTTGTTTAAGTGAATGCTAAATTGTTCCCTCATCAAATATTTTCTATTCATCCAGTGAAGAGTAAAAATGCAATAGGAGAAAA
>NW_007825563.1:0-814 GCF_000696425.1 Galeopterus variegatus
ATCTTTAAAAAAGGACTAGTGAATTTCCAAACTGGGTCAGTTTTAGAGCCAGTTTGAAATACTTGGTAAAAAAAAAAAATATATATATATATATATAAAGTTAAAACCAAATCAGAAGAAAGTTCTTACTGTTCTCTGTTTCAATCCTAGGGGGTGGTACTGCAGCTCATGAATATTTAAAATCAGGGGTCCACAATTCAACTGCCTAAAGAGGCCAGCAGATATAAATGAGTAAAATTGACTGTTTGTAGGAATGAAAATTTGACAAGTTCTAAAACTATCTGAGGGAGACAGATATTGTTACTCAGAATCATCTGGTCATTGCCCTGAAAAATTGAGCACTAGCATTGTCAGACATAATTTCTCAAGAGAAACCAGAAATTCAGATTTTCTTATGTAATTTTTCTGATTTGTAAACATTTTCAACTAATTTTAAAAAGTTTAAAACACAGCATGGGCTGAACTAAACACATCCTTTAGCCAATTTGGCATTTAATTCTACCACCAATTTTCAACATTTGTTTTATTAATCCAGTATCCTTAGTGGGCCCCAAGATTGTCTGTGCTAACGACCTGTTGATCCATAGCTCTCAGCTCAGTCGAATTTGTGACTATGATTTATGTAAAACAGAGGCTGAAAATGTTTCCTACCAAAGGTCACTAATTCAGCATCTTCTGCAACATTGGGAAGTAACAAGACAACTAATTAATTACTCAATAGGTTTTGGGAGAATGAATAACATAATATGAGACACAAAGTTACTTAATTTATGTGATAAAATGCATTTTAGTTCTCTGTAATAACCTATTAAAA
>NW_007825564.1:0-814 GCF_000696425.1 Galeopterus variegatus
TAAAGTCAGGTAGTGTTATGCCTCCAGCTTTACTTTTTTTGCTCAGCATTGCTTTGGCTATATATGTATTAAAAAAACTATTTGCATTTCTCTGATTAGTACTTCAAATATTTGTGGTCCAACTTGATGTTCTGTTCTATACAGCGCCTGTACAAAATTCTTTACAGTATTACTATTAGATTTTTAACTTTTTCAGAGATAGACTTACGCAAGTACTTTGTATATTCTGAAAATGTTTCATATGTGTTGCAAATGGGGCATGGCTTCACACTGCATTTATTGTTTATTTTGATACACAGAAATTTTTTTTTTATGGAAGTTCCATTTAGCAGTTCTTTTTGTTATTTTCATTTGTTTTTTTTTTCCCAGTTAAGAAATCCATTCCTTAGACTGAAGTTGTGAAAATATTAGTTTATTATGTCTTCTTAAAATTTTATAGGCTTTCCTTTCATATTTAGATTTGGATCCACTGGAATTTATTTTTGTGTATATAATAAAAATAAACAATTTAATCCCCTTTTCTTTTACATAATCACTCACTCCAGTATAACAGGTTAAAACGTCTCTTTTCCCCACTGATCCACTTATATGAAATACGTTTGTGAGTGTCTGTATGTCTGTATAAGAGTGGTGTGTGTGTGTGTATTGTGTGGGTGTGGTGTATGTATGTGTGTGTGTTTGTATGTGTGTGCATGCGTCTGTCTTTAATGTCTCTATTCTGCTATATTTGTTTGTATATCTTTGCACCAGTCCTATACTCTTCATAATTACAGCTTTATCATAAATCTTGATACCTGGTAAAGCAAGTTCTCTC
>NW_007825565.1:0-814 GCF_000696425.1 Galeopterus variegatus
GAGTGATAGCTAATTAATGTCTGTCAACCCATTGGGGTAAAAATAGTGGAAGGGAGCAGCCAAGTGATCATTTGGTCGACCCTTTACTCAGTCAAAAACACTAACTTGAGACTGGTACAGAATTTTAAGTGCCTGTTTCTTGGGCCTTACTGTTGTGATCTTTCTTTAGAACAGTTCTGATATACCCTTCAGAAGGCTGGCCTCTGTGGATGCTGTCTGTGCCAAATCACAACACAGAACAGGGACCGTTCTGTTTTATTTACTAAGAATAGTGCTTAATAAGAACTATTTGACAACATGCCGAATTAAGAGAAAGTTAGAAGGATGTTTCACAAAGGAAAGTGGGTAAAACATCTGATGTTTACACATTCTATTTATATGTAAGTTGATAGCAATATAAAACCATGTTTAAAGCTTTACTTTAAAATTTTTATTCAATGCATATGAATATGTATGCTGAGAGAAAATGATTTCATCTGGTTCCAAATATGTATATATAATATCTCAATATAGTTAATGCTATGTCAGAATCCAATTTTTTGCTTTGTTGGTTTGAAATGTATCAGATCCTCATAAGTTGATTTACATTAAACAAACTGATGCAGTATTGATTGTAACCTGGGACATATCCATGATTTTTTTTCTCATCTGTGACTTTTATCCTAGTATCTTATCTTAGTTTGTAATCGTAAGTAACTATGGTTTCTTTCTTAAAAATAGGATCCCAAGTGGAAATTATACTGCGTGGTATATATATGTTTATGCATCTGTGTAGACACTATTGTAATAAAAGGTCAGTGAGATTTAATGTACA
>NW_007825566.1:0-814 GCF_000696425.1 Galeopterus variegatus
CATTTAGGGACATCTGGTACAAAAATTATTGTTTAGTTTCCTGGATTATCACTACAGAGAGTAATCTGGTTTTTTGAAAGTCTGATTTATAGCAGGTTGGCTTCTTGGATTACTTCTTGTAAGTAAGGTGTTGTTTTTCTGAGTAGTTTGCTGCAGGTTGTGAGTTAAAATTTTATTTTTATGTGTGGTCTGTTCACTGTTCATTTGTATAGCCATTCTCTCAAAGCATTTTGTTCTGATAAATCAATGGGAACAAAAAAATTCAGCTGACCATTTATTCAGCAAAAATGGTAATTTGGAGGGTCTGTAGCTGCACGCGTCATGGGTAAATAAGGGGGTCATTTATGAATCTTATCTAAATCATATGGGGCAGGGTGGTTCTCTGCAGTAAGACATTTTCCAGAACATATAATTGGGGATTTCTTAACCTTTGCTCTTTTCCAGGATCACAGGGCTCAGGTAAAATTCAACATTATCACCTCTGACCATTATTTACACAACTATATCCATATGTATGTGGGCAGATTCATAAGTTTTAATTATGTACACAAGCACTTCACAAAAGTTAATTGGAGATCTCTAATATTTATGAGTATATATATATAATAGAGGTATCTCATACCTTTTACATATTATATATTTTATATACAATAGAGATATATTTTAAGAGGGAACTTCAAAAAGTTTAGGGAAAGATTTGTATTATCTTTTAACTCTATTTTTCCATGAACTTTTTGAAGTATCCTCATACATATAATAGATATACATATCTCATATACATATCATATATCTTGTGTATATTTATATATATATA
>NW_007825567.1:0-814 GCF_000696425.1 Galeopterus variegatus
CTCGAAGATCACAGCGACCCATTCCCACAACAGAGGAAAAAGGGAGGAATGTAAGGATACCATGGGCATTCAAGTGGAGGGGGAAGGGAAAAGCACTCCCTAGCAATATGGTGCCCTTCCGGGTTCTTCTCTGCAGTAAAAAAAGCCCGTCGGTGCCAACACCCAAGCCCACCCATGCCAAACCTCAGCCAGTCACAAGTCAAGGCTCACCTCCTGCCCAGCCCTGTCCAATCAGCTACTGCCCCGTCCACCCCAATATCCAAACCCAGAATGCAGCTCCCTATAAATGTACGCGCAGTCCTTGAATAAAGTGGAACTTCTATGGCGAACTGGTAACCCGGGTCTCACATGATTCCTTTGTCCGTGCACCCCTTCAGTCCCCACCCTGCAGGTGTCATCCAGGGTCTGGGCTGACTCATTTTCACTCTGGATGGGGACAGGGAAGAGCAGCTCACACAAAATCAGTAGCAAAACGCAGAGTCCCTGTCACCAGAATGGCAAGTGAGGACAGGGACAGCACATGGTGTGTTCCTGGATGTTCCTACAGGTGTGTGAGAAGTGACCTTGCACCTGGCCAGACTAGGGCCAGACATGGTGGTGGTGGAAGGGAGGAGGCCCGGACCCCTGGGATCGGAACTGTGGAGTGGGTCACCCCTGTCACCAGCTAGAGGCTCTTGGGGGCCTGGCCTGGGTTACCCTGGCCTGGCTGCCCCATGTTATCTTTGTTTTTCTGTTTTTTTTTTAAGGATGACTGGTAAGGGGATCTTAATCCTTGACTTGGTGTTGTCAGCACCATGATCTCCCAAGTGAGCTA
>NW_007825568.1:0-814 GCF_000696425.1 Galeopterus variegatus
ACACTATATGGCAGTGTTTTGTGTACAAACTGATGTGGACATAATATTTACACACACACTCATATATTCATATATAAACATATGATAATGCTTATGGGCCAGGCTGATGAGTGTGTATATGCACATGTGTATACACATA
Organism: Galeopterus variegatus; assembly: GCF_000696425.1. Taxonomy (NCBI): domain Eukaryota; kingdom Metazoa; phylum Chordata; class Mammalia; order Dermoptera; family Cynocephalidae; genus Galeopterus; species Galeopterus variegatus. Next base: position 140 of record NW_007825568.1, read on the forward strand.
CATGCATAAACACGTAGCCATTTCTGCCCCTGGAATCACAACACAGCGTGTCCTTCCAAGAAATTAGTCTGTGTGGTTCCTAGTGACATCTTCCCACCAGGCATCCAACTTTCCCTGAGCTATGTCCAAGGCCACTGGAATGCCTTGCGGCTGGCATCCAGCTGGGACTCGCCCATCCACTACTGGCCAGGGGGCGAGGGTGAGGAGATTCTGGCATGGCTGGAAATAATCACTGGCCAAATAGGAATCCAGTCATCCTTCCCTCTGTTCCTTCCCTTTGTGTCACTGAGAATTTCAGGGACCCTCAGATGGGATGGCCAAATTTGTCTTCATGGTGCTGCTCAGTTATTTGATCTGAAACATGCGGGGAGCACATGGGTGCAGCTTGCTGTGCTGGACGAGCACGGGTGAGTAGCCTGTCAAGCCTGGGTTCTGCAATTACTAGCTGCAAGGTTTTGAACAAATAAGTTTCTTTGTCGACAAAACGAGGCTACTAGTCCTGTGTTATTCAGAGCAGTAATACTAGCTACAGTAACAAACAACTCCTGAATTTCAGTGGATTAATACACATTTTCCTTCTTGCTCTTGTCACAATCCAGTGGGGTGAACCCAGTGAAAGGTAGGACCAGATGCTCTGCTCTGTGGAGCTGTTCAATGACCTGGGCTCTGTCTTTC
>NW_007825569.1:0-814 GCF_000696425.1 Galeopterus variegatus
ATTGAGATATCATCTCACACCAATGAGACTGGCCATTATCAAAAAGACAGAATAAACAAATGCTGGTGAGTATGTGGAGAAAAGGGAACACTCCTACACCATTGGTTGGACTATAAGTTAATGAAACCATTATGGAAAACAGTCTGGAAGTTCCTTAAACAACTACAGATAGAACTGCCATACAATCCAGCAATTCCACTGCTTGGTGTATACCCAAAGGAATGGACATCACCATGTTGAAGGGATACCTGCACTCCCATGTTTATTGCAGCTCTGTTTACAATAGTTAAGAATTGGAATCAACGTAAATGTCTATCAATGGATGATTGGAGAAGAGAAATATGGTAGATATACACAATGGAATACTACTGTGCCATAAAAAAGAATGAAATCCTGCCATTCACAGCAACATGGATGTACTTAGAGAAAATGATGTTAAGCAAAATAAGCCTGGCACAGCAAAAGAAATATGGCATGAACTTGCTCATAAGTAGGAGCTTAAAAACTCAAATAAATGAACAAATAACAAAAGAAAGAAAAATACAACAATCACAATAATTTGTTGAACTTCCAAAAGAAGAGAACAGAACTTAGGCAACCAGGGGAGGGGATGAGAGTAGGGGATTTAGCAAGAAATTGGTAAAGGTCCACAAATAAGGTTACATTATGTAATGATAAATGTAGCAATTATCCTGATTTGAGCATCACATATTGTACACGTGTTAATATTCAGTGCTGTACCACACAGATACATACAATCAATTGTTTCAATTAAAAATTAATAAATAAATGTAAAATCTATTTAAAATCTTTC
>NW_007825570.1:0-814 GCF_000696425.1 Galeopterus variegatus
ACGTCCCTTCCTCCTTTCTCCTCTTCCTACCCTATTTCCCTCTCCTTCCTCCTCCCCGCTCCCACCAACTGCGCCATATCAACATCTTAGAATATAAATAATAATAATAATAAATTAATTAATTTAAAAAATTTCCATCTAATAATATGATCCCTTTATTGGCTCATGATCAATAAATTTGGCATATATGGCCACTTCACTTATTGTATCAAATCTCTTAAAATTATAAAAGACAATTCATAAAAACTAATGAAGTTTTGCCAGACAAGACAGAATTTTTGCCAGCAAGACACAGAAAAACATATACTACATACACTTTATGAAGAATCTAAAGTAGTCAAACTCATAGAAAGAGAGAGTGGAATGTTCTTTGCCAGGGAATGAGGGGACGTTTTAGTCAAAGGTTACAAAATTTTAGTTTCACAAGATGAATAAGTCCTAAAGACCAACTGTGCAGCATAGTGCCTATAAGTAACAGTACCGGGGCTGGCCAGTTAGCTCAGTTGGTTAGAGCACAGTGTTATGATACCAGTGTAAATGGTTTGGATCCACATACCAGTCAGTCAACTAAAAAATAAAAAATAAAAATGAAAAATGAAAAATAACAATACTGTACTGCATACTTAAAAAATTTGCTAAGAGGATAGATCTTAAGTGTTTTTATCACAGATAATAATAGTAAATAACAAGGTGGAAGGAAATGTTTGAAAGTGATAGGAAGGTTTATGGCATAAATTGTGGTGAAGGTTTCATGGGTGTATGTCATTTCCAAACTCATGAAGTTATACACTTTAAATACGCAGAGATTTTTTTT
>NW_007825571.1:0-814 GCF_000696425.1 Galeopterus variegatus
CCCCCCCCCCACACCCTTTATTTGTTTGTGTATTTATTTATTTATTTTTAGTTCCCACAAATAACTGAGAATGTGTGATATTTCTCTTTCTGTGCCTGACTTGTTTCACTTAATATAATTTTCTCTGTCTATCCATGTTGTTGTGAATGGCAGTATTTCATTCTTTTTTATAGCAGAGTAGTATTCCATTGTGTAGATATATCACAGATTCATGAACATTTGATAGGGAAGGTAAATAAACGAATTAAAAGTTTGTGCTATTTGCAGTAGGTTTTTATGAGGGAAATTTTTAGCCTGTTTTGAGTTCTGTAAACTCAGTTCATGGTTCAATGGTAATGTTCACCTGTGACTTGTGGTTTTGTTTTCAAAATGATTAATATCTCAAAGTTTATTATGTTTTTGATTATTGTAGTGCTTTTTAAAGTTTCAAACCTTTATGATACCAAATAATTTTAAATTCATAGTTTTTCTGAGTTGCATACTTAATATGTTTTTATTAAAATTTATGAAAATGTAGGAACTAAATGTACATTGCCACTGGAGGATTTTGTTCTTTTTCCTTCTATATGTGAAAATGAATACATTCTGAGCAAGACATCTATTATGTAATGGTGGTTCAGGTTCTATTCCATCCTTAGTATAATGTTTAGTTGCACAAAAAAATTAATTTTTTGATAACTTGTCCTTTCTGGTTCCCTTAGAAGAAGCAAGTCTGATAAATGATCATTTGCTCTTTCTAAGAAGGAATAAAAGGCAAGCTAAAGCATGAACGTAGGAACAGAGAACACAGTTTTGAAACTGAGTTCAAATCCCA
>NW_007825572.1:0-814 GCF_000696425.1 Galeopterus variegatus
TGTCCATTTCATTTAAGTTCTCCAAATTGTTGACATACAATTATTTATAGTATTCTTAATCTTTTTTTTCTGTAGAATTGGTAGTAATGTCCTCAATTTCATTTCTTTTTTTTTCTATTTATTTATTTATTTAATTAATTATTTAATTAATTAATTTATTTTGTCCTTTTTGAGACTGGCCACACCACGCTCAGCCAGTGAGCGCACCGGCCAATCCTATATAGGATCCGACCCCGCAGCGGGAGCGCTGCTGCACTCCCAGCGCTGCACTCTCCCGAGTGCGCCATGGGGCCGGCCCTTTCATTTCTGATTTTAGTAATTTGAGTCTTCTTACATTTTTTTTAGTCCATCTAGCTAAAGGTTTCTCAATTTCATTTTTTCAAAGAACTAACTTTTAATTTCCTTGATTTTCTCTATTGTTTTTCTATTCTCTGTATTGTTTTTCTCTTTTCTGATCTTTATTATTTTCTTCCTCTGCTAGCTTTGGGTTTAGTTTGCTCTTCTTTGTTTAGATCATTAGTAAAGTCACACTGTTAATTGAGATCTTTCTTGTTTTTAGTGTGTTTATAGGTATAAATTTTCCTCGTCATTGCTTTACTGGTTCCACAAATTTTGGTATGTTGTGTTTCCATTTTCAATCATCTCTAAGTGTTTTCTATTCTCCACTGTAATTTCTTCTTTGAGCCATTCGTTGTTTAAGGGTGTGATCTTTAATTTCCACAAATTTGTGCATTTTCCAGTTTTACTGCTGTCATTGTTTTCTAATTTTATCCCATCGTGGTCTGGGAAGATGATTTATATGACATCTATCTTT
>NW_007825573.1:0-814 GCF_000696425.1 Galeopterus variegatus
CTCAGTTGGCCTCTAGTGTCTTGTGTGTGTGTTTGCCTTGGGTCTTGGGCCTCTCCGGGGACACTCCTCTCTGGTCAGCTTGGACTCTACTGGGCTGCTGGATCCTGGGATGGTACCGCAGGGTTTGTGATCTCTTTTGAGCTTCCACTTCCTGTTTAGAACTTCTCTCTGTTCCGTGCACTCTGGCCCTGGATGCTGAATCACACAGTGGTGGCCCCACAGGGTATGTGTTTTCTGCCTAGTCTCCGCCTTCCTATCTGGACGTTTCCCCGCTCTGTGTGCACTAGGTGGGGCTTTTGGACCTTGCAGAGGTGGCCCGCAGGGTGTGTGTTTTCTGCCGAGTCTCCGCCTCCTTGGCCGGATGCCCCCCCTCTCTGTGCGCTCAGTACTGGGCTGGAGCGTGTCTGCTGCAACCCTCATCTATCAGCCGGGACTTCAAGCCCCTGCTCGGCACCGCCCTGCCCAGGAAGACTTTCAGGTATCTGCTAGGCACAGATTGCCAGTCGCTCTGGGTGCCTTTGTAGCACTGAATAGGGCTTTCTCTGGACTTCTCACCTTCCTCCTGGTATTGCGGTTATTTGTGTAGTTGCCTTGTCTCCCACACCAGGGCATGAGCTCCTCGAGGGAGGAGCCCACAGTACACAGTTCCTCTTTGAATCCCCCTGGCGCGGACCGACTCCAGCGCCCGCTTGCAGTCAGCTCTCCGGCAGGTTCAAGCGAGCTCGGGAGCGCTCCGGCCACACCTCTCCCAATCAGAAATCGGTTAGGGGTTCTTCTGAACTTATGGCCACAGAGATGGTATCTGCCTCCCGGA
>NW_007825574.1:0-814 GCF_000696425.1 Galeopterus variegatus
ATGCTAAGACATAACCTCTCCACAGGGAGGAAATTAGAGAATGTACCTCTGTGTTTTTGCAGAGAGAGGCACTGAAAACTGTGGGGTTTTATTTTTTTCTTTCATATCTTAGTAACGTCCATTGACAAACATTTTGAAGAATAGATATATAGGGAAGAATGTGACTTTAGAAAAGTAGAAAAAGAAAAAGTTTTGGGGAAGAATTTTATAGTGTATTTAAAAATGATCAATTTTTGATGACAAGTAACTAATTTTTATTAGGAAAACAGACACAGAATCCTGCTTACTACTTCCTGGCTGCCTGTCTCAGTTCCTGTGCCTGGCTGATTGCGCTTCCTACTCCATGGCCACCGTGGCAGGAGGTTCTGATAAGCGAGCTTATTCTCTTCGTTCTATTGAATAAGCTTTTTTTAGACACTCATCCACAACAACATATGAACATGATAACAACCAGTCATATTTGATCACCATGGTTCATTAAGTACCAGCAAGACATTAAAACAGGAAATTTGCTCTTTAAAAGGATTCATATTATTTGGTCAATCACCCTGAAGAAGCGCACTGAACTAAACTGTTAAATAAAAAACTGCTCTGACTGGTGAAAAGAAGTCCCTAAATGAGACCAACAGGGATTTTTTTCATATTCTCCTTTGACCCTGCTATCTAGAACATCTCCAACCTTTGCCTGCTCGTACCCAATAATAAAAATTCCTTAAAGTGATATAGATCTTTGCAATTTACAGATTGCTCTAGCATACATTGTCTCAGGAAATGTACTCAACAACTCTTTGATGGAGGCAGTTTTCATCATTTT
>NW_007825575.1:0-814 GCF_000696425.1 Galeopterus variegatus
TTTTACGGGCTAGTATTTGCCCGAAAGCATTATAACAAGTTCAGGCAATTGTTCATTCATGTAGTAAATGCCAGAATTTATGAGCAAATAAATGATACTCCATTTTGGCTATATATATATATTTTTTTTTTCCTTTTTGTCTTTTTTTACTGACTGGTAACGGGATCGCAACCCTCGGTGTTGCGCCCGCACCGCGCTCAGCCAGTGAGCGGGAACTGGTCTCCACATGGGATCCGAACCCTCGGCGGGAGCGCCGCCGCGCTCCCAAGCAGTGCACCCTCCAGTGCACCACCGGGCCAGCCCCATTTTGGCTATATTAAGTGTCTTTATTTCATGACTCTTTTGTCTTGAAACCTCAGAAACTGGTCTTTAAGCAAGCTTAGGAGACTGAGCTTCAGTCCCTGATAAATGGGCAGGTTGCCAGCCTTTGTTGATTTGTACTGTTCTGCAAAAGAGGGGAAAAAATAACAAGTGGTTGTGGGCATTATTAAAGCTATTGGCCATCTGCAAATGACTGAGTGCAAGTATTTGAAGCATTTCCTAGCTTTTGTTCCTTAAGAACATCATGCATATCATAATTCAGCACATATTTTGAGAAGAATAACCTTTGCTACAGAAAGGATCAGAGGCAAAATATATCTGAAAGCTTCCTGATTACACAGAGATGAGAGAAGTTTCTTGACTCCATTTATTCACTCTATATTGATGTGTAAATTATTGGACAATAACGTATTTCCCTTTTCTCTATATCATTTTCCTAGCCTGAAGGCTAATGATATCATTGACTCGTATAGGAAGCACACCTGGAAATGAA
>NW_007825576.1:0-814 GCF_000696425.1 Galeopterus variegatus
TAATTGTATGAAGCTATAATAATTATTAGTCCCATAGAATGTCTAAGCATCTCTGAAAATTATACTTATTAAGTCAAGGAGTCAGGGTACATTTCAAGATCCCAAATAGAGAAACCCAATTAAACACTTAAGCCAAGTAGTGTTTTCGTAAAATACACACACACACACACACACACACACACAATTTAGTTTAAATGTATGACAACTTGCATTAAATCCTAAGAGTTGGATCTAAAGAGAAAATTATACCTAGGCAAACAAATTATAGCACTGAATTTTGGTTTTTATATTAAGCCAGTTCTGTTCCTAATTTATAATTCCAAAATAAAATATACACAAAGGAAAAATAGATAGACATGTGAGGAAGCAACCAACACTCTGCTAATGCCCACATTTTCGATATGTATTTCACAGAATTGAATTTTGGTTTTTATCTAGTAAATAAGTTTCTCCTTCCAAAGCTGTCCCATCTCACATATGTCTCCATATTTCACCATTGGGAATGTCCCAAAAGATAAGTTAAGTGCTCACATATTTACTATAATTTGAGATCTGATATTAAAAGCCACTATCCTTAAGAATAAATCCGTCCTCCATCTGCCTTCCAGAGTCTCAAAAATTATTATTATTATTTTAGGTATTATTTATTTATAATTATCATGTTTCAAAAATCACTATTAAGATGCAATTAACACCGAAGGGGATTTTGTATAGTATTAACCACATCTCTTTAGGTTAGTGTCCACAACTTACAGAATTAGGATTGGCCAAAATCTTTAAAACATCTTTAAAAGATTATATTTGAACATAAACA
>NW_007825577.1:0-814 GCF_000696425.1 Galeopterus variegatus
AAAAAAATCAGCAAATCAAAATATATTCAATTTTTTGGTATAAAATGAGGCAAAGAGCAATGGTTAAGATGGACAGCTCTAAAGCAAGCTACCTAGGTGGGACTTTGGAATTCACCATTGACAAACATATGAATACTTCAGTTCTCTATCGCTGCATAACAAACTATCCCAACACTCATTGCTTACAAAAACACCATTTTATTGCGCAGAATTCTGTGCATCAGGAATTCCAGCAGGGCTCAGCAAGTCTCTGCTCCATGCGGTATCAGCAAGGTTCATGTGGCCGCAGTCAGCTGTAGACTAGGCTGGGCTGAAGGTCCAAGATGCCTCATCACACAACTCAGCCTCAGTGCCAGCTGTCAGCTGGCACCCATGGGTTCTCCTCCACACATTCAGTTGCTCATTCTCCAGGGACTCTATCACCATATGGCCTGTCTCCAGCAGGCTATCCTGGACTTCTCTACATGGAGAGTCAGGACAGAAGACAGAATCTGCAAGGCTTCGTAAGGCCTCCCGTGGGAACTTGCGCTATCTCACTTTCCTCGCATTCTATTGGCCAAAGCAAGTCACCGACCAGTCCATTTCAAGGAGGAGAGAAACAGATTCCACCTCTTGACAGAAGTAACAAAGTTACATTGGGAGAGTAGTAGAGATTATTGCCAGCATGTTTGGAAACAATATACCACAGGGACCTTAGGCAATTTACTCATACTCTCTGTGCCTCAGTTTCCCAATCTGTACAGGGGAACTAGCGTAGTTCCTAGGTTAAGAGTGGTTGTAAAAACTAAATAAGAAAAAAATGTGAAGCATTTAG
>NW_007825578.1:0-814 GCF_000696425.1 Galeopterus variegatus
CACTGTCACCACCACCAAGACCCTTACCAGATGCATTCCCTGCGCTGTGGACTTCCCAGACTCCCAAACTGTAAGCAATAAATTTTGTTTTCTTTATCAATCACCCAGTTTCAGGTATTTATGTTATAAACAACAAAAACAGACTAATACAACACTTCTCAACCCTGAGAAGATGCTTACAAATGCCTCATCCCAGCCAAACCCTGTTCTCTTCTTCCATTTTGCAACAAAAAGACAAATCTGTTACCCATCCTAAATTTGTGTGGTGCACTAAAGATGCAAACAAAGAGAAAACGTGAATAGACGGTAAGATAAGCCTTCTTAGTCAAGGCAGATGACAGCACTTCTTGTCTTTCCCCATCTTACATGGATTTCTGTTAAGAGCAAACCTGGTGATAGAATCCGGTATTTTGACCTATGTTGGGATGCTCTAAATCTAAATACATCAGTCTCTTGAGAACGAGGCCAACAGGGGAAACCAGAAGACATGTTATAGAGTTCATTATTTCAAGTCGGCGAAGTGTTTATAGTGAGGCACGGTCCCTAGCTCTCCCTAAGTGTCCTAGCAGTAGAAAACAGGAATGGCATAGATGCCAGAATAACAGATATTAGCATATATGTTTGAACTGAGGAGTAAAGTCAGATGTTTTTTAAACAAAAACCCTGATTTTTCTAACAAGAATGACAAAAATTAATTCTATAGCTCCCATGTTTTCACCACACACACACACAATAATATATAAAGACAAAAATACTCTTAGAGCCCATGATATATAAATGCATTCCCAACCTTTCTGGAGTATACAGAATTTAA
>NW_007825579.1:0-814 GCF_000696425.1 Galeopterus variegatus
ATAGCCAGGAAAATAGGAAAAAAGCCCTAAAGGCATTTGAGAAGTCTGGAAGGGTGCCCCAACCATCATAAACCCTGAGGCCTAGAAGGGCTGAGTTGTCCCGAAGGACAGACCAGGGATGCAGCTGCCCTTGGGAACTGGCTCCCTGCATCACAGCTGCTCTGGCTGGAGCAGCTCCAAGTGTGGTATGTGTAGCATCTCTGGAGAATAGAAGCATGAAACCCTAGTGGCATCCATGTTGTGTTAAATTTTCAGGCTGGCAGGACGTGAGAGCGGTGGAGGCATGAAAGCCCCCACCCAGATTTCAGAGGATATATGGAAAAGCCTGGGGGCCCAGGCAGAGACCTGCTGCAGGGGCAAAGCCACTGTAGAGGCCATCTACTAGAGCAATGCCAAGCAGGAAAGTGGGGTCAGAGCCTCCACAGACAGACCCCACCAAGGAAATGTCTAGTAGAGCCAAGGCAGCAGTGAGGCTGCCGCCAGGACCCCAGAAATGTAGGGCCACTGGCAACATACAACACCGGCTTGGAAAAGCCACAGGCATGAGTAGAGGGCTGCACCTGGCAGAGCTGTGGGAGTGAGGCTGCCCAAGGATTTGGGGGCCCAGGTGTGCCATTGTGCCCAGGAGGCAGAACTTGGAGTCAAACAAGATTATTTTGAAGCTTTAAGACTTAATGTTTGCCCTGCTGGGTTTCAGACTTGTTTGGGACCCATTTCTTCTTTCTTTTGGCCTTTCTCTCCCTTTTCAAATGGGAATTTGTACCCAATGTGTGTTCTACCATTGTATCTAGGAAGTAGATAAGTTTGGTTTTAG
>NW_007825580.1:0-813 GCF_000696425.1 Galeopterus variegatus
GATAATTAGATTCTGATGACCGTGCCTAGTGAATAAATTAATAGTAGTGGTCATGGATGTCGTTCTGAGGGCTTTCAAAGGAGAGCAACAAAACTTTCTCTCTGCTCTGCCATTTTATGCCATGTGAGACCCCTGGGTAACTGTTGCCACCACCAAGACCCTTACCAGATATGTTCCCTGGACTTTGGACTTCCCGGCCTCTGCAACTGTAAGCAATACATTTTGTTTTCTTTATAAATCATCCCGCTCCTGATATTTTCTTATAGGCAACAGAAACAGACTAATCCAACAGATAATACCTAGTAATTACTAGTGATCATCTTCTTTCTGCTGAGGATTTGCTAGCATCGTGACTTGGCCCACAGTCAGCTTGAATGTGCTCTCAGGGCCCAACCTGGTTTCACAATGGCCAGGTGGACAAATAATCCTTGCCTCGGCCCCTCAAACTGCAGCACCATTTTTCACAGTTGGCTGTCCTGTAGCCAATTTGTCAAGATGTAGTCTGCTCTTGGTTGCAGTAAATTAAGTGGTTTAACCTGGACGGAGGTACATGACTGCAATATTCATTTTGCATTAGTGGAACAAGGAAATCCTCTCCGCATGGACTCCAAAGTCAAATGGGAAACAAACAAAGACTATGTATTCAGGTCCCTCTGGAACAAAAAAGAAGAGAAAGTTGCTCTGTCCAGTGACAGATATTTCTTGTTTTATAACAGAATAGGATGGTATGATGATTTTTCAGCTAAAATGCTTATAAGTTCAGTGTTTTTTAAAAAAATATTTGGCTTATATCTATACAACTAATGTAAAAAA
>NW_007825581.1:0-813 GCF_000696425.1 Galeopterus variegatus
CATCAAGGATATTGGTCGGTAATTTTCTTTTTTGTTGTATCTTTATCTGGTTTTGGTATCAAGCTGATCCTGGCCTTATAGAATGAGCATGGGAGAATGGCTTCTGTTTCAATTTTGGGGGGTATATTTTGAGGAGAATTGGTATTAATTCCTCTTTAAAGGTTTGATATAATTCAGCTGTAAAGCCATCTGGTCCTGGGATTTTCCTTGTTGAAAGATTGCTGTTTAGTGCTTAAATTTCATTGCTTGTTATTGGTCTGTTTAGGTTTTCTGTTTCTTCTTAGTTCAGTCTTGGAAGTTTGTATGTGTCTAGAAATTTATCCATTTCCTTCAGGTTTTCACATTTTTTGGCATACAGTTATTTGTAATAGTCTCTAATGATTCTTTGTATTTCTGTAGCTTATAATTTTCTTTTTTGTTGTACTTTGTCTGTTTTTGGTATCAGGGTTATGCTGGCCTCATAAAATGAGTTTATGAGAATGGATTCTGTTCCAATTTTTTGGAATAGTTTGAGGAGAATTGGTATTAATTTCTCTTTAAAGAATTGATAGAATTCAGCTGTAAAGCTATCCAGTCCTGGGCTTTTCTCTCCTCTTTTATTAATTTATTAAATCTTTTTTTATGTATTTATAGACACATTTACAGTTACTTAATATGGTGTTTTTATAATACAGTGCTATGTAAATTGTTTTGCCCAAATTTTTTTAGTTGTGGCCACTGGGAACTCTTTTATTTGTCTGTTTTATGTCTTTGACATGCACTCATTAATTTGTTTGGGGTTTTTTTTTTTTTTTTTTTTTTTTTTTTTCCGGT
>NW_007825582.1:0-813 GCF_000696425.1 Galeopterus variegatus
CGAACCCTTGGCGGGAGCGCCACCGCGCTTCCCAAGCGGCGCACTATAGCAGTGTGCCACCAGGCCAGCCCGAAACTTCTGTTTTTTGATAAAACGAACAGACATGGCTGGCTCTAGCTCCTTACCCTCTATCTGCATTGACAACAGATATGATGCTGGAGCTGCAGGAGGCCTTGTGACCTATGGTAGGAAGCCAACATGCTAAGAATGACAAGGCAGAAAGACCAAGCAACCTAGGTTTTCAGTGACATCATATGGAGAAACTAGCCCTACCCTGGACTACCAACCTCCAGACTTTGTTGTCAGAAAAGTGAACCCTAACATCATTCACTGTTGGTGAGATATTTTGCTAATGACAGCTGAATGCACTTCTAATTGATCCAAAGAGGCTCCGGGTACAGCTGTCTAGCTTATGACACCTTACGAAGTATTTTCACACCTTTTATCTGATTTGTGTGTCAACCCTGTAAACCAAGCAGAACAGGTACTGTGAGCCCATTTTAAGGTAAGGACATGGTTCAGACAGGTGAAGGGATCTGGTCAGAGCACAGGGATGGTCAGCAGTAGAGTCGGACCTGTCTGGTTCTACAGAGCTCCTACCACCTTGGACAGTGTCCTACCCACCCTGGCTGCCAAGTGAGTTCCATCTTTGGGGGAACCTACCCTTGGATTACGGTCCTGCAAGAGCCAGCACTGTCACAAGATATAAGTAAACAAAGCGAATTTAATATTTTGTACCCTGGCCTCAGCTGAGGGATGGAAGGAGGCTTGCTAGTTCTAGCTGCCTCCAGTGAGCCACTGGTAGGATGAGGG
>NW_007825583.1:0-813 GCF_000696425.1 Galeopterus variegatus
CCCAAAATATGTATAATCAATTATGCTTCAATTAAGAAAAATCAAAAACTTTTTAGTTTCATATAATTATAATAAGAATTTTTGAACATCTGCTAGGCACTTCTACTTAAAGTGGAAGTATAAAAGGTTTCTCCCTGCCTGAGCTAATTTTTCTTATTTAGTTTGGAAAAACACAAAGTTCAAAGCCTGAAAGCCTAAAAAAATCACTTGCATCCTGTTATCCCCCAGTAAAATGAACTGATGTCATTTTAGTAATAAAATTACTAACAAAATTAGCTGTGAAGTATTTCTTTTAAAATAATGTTTATTCTCTAAATTTACTGTTGAAAACATTTGTTTTCTTCCAGACTATTCACTGTTATAACCCAACTATCACATGCATTGCACTGAGGAGGCTAATATTTTATGTTTGTTTGAATTCATTTTCCTGTGAAATTATATGCTACATCATAATAAATAATTCAAAAGTTGAAGCTCTCTCTTTGGGAAATTCTGGAGGAAATGAATAGATTTGTGCTTTTAGGTTCCAAACCCCACTCAGCCTCTGTTTTAGGCAATGTGACATGCTGCCCACAGCCACTTTTAGGAAATGTGACATCCACTGTTGGAAATAGATTACAATTCAAGAATATTTGGCTACTTGTGTCAAGGAGGTTTAAACTATTTGAGATGGGTCTACTGAGTTGCACACATTTTTCAATTTTACAATTCTAATTTGTCAAATCAAAATTTCTAATTCTAAAAGTTTTATAATGTCTAATTTTACAGAGTCAAAAAGTCCAGAACATCCATCCCAAGTATCCTTTTCCATGC
>NW_007825584.1:0-813 GCF_000696425.1 Galeopterus variegatus
CAGATCTTAGAAGAAAAGCTTCCAATTTTCATACATTCAGTATGTTACTAGCTGTGGGTTTGTCATTTATAGCCTTTATTGTGTTGAGGTACACTCCTTCTATACCTAATTTGTTGAGTGTTTTTATCATGAAATGGTGTTTGATTTTATCAAATACTTTTTCCACATCTGTTGAAATGATTGTACGGTTTTTGTGTTTTGTTTTGTTTTGTTTTTTGTCTTGAAGTCTTCTTTGTCTGGTTTTAATTCAGCCACTTCAGCTTTCTTTTGATTATTATTTGTGATATGTACTTTTTGCTTTGCTTTACTATTAATGTTTTGGTGTCTTCATATTTTAGGTGAATTTGTCAAAGATAGCCCATGGTTAAATCTTGTTTTTTATCCAGTCCAATTATCCTGTCTTTTAATTGTAGGGTTTAGACTATTTATATTTATTGGATTTGCTTATATGTCTGATTTTAAATCTACCAATTTGTAGTTTGTTTTCTATGTGACCTACCTTTTTCTTGTTTATTTTTTCTTTTCCTTCTTTTAGATTAATTCATTGTTTTTACTTTTCCATTTTATTTCCACTAGTGGATTATTAATTATACCTCTATGTTACAGTTTTTAAAATGTTTACTCTAAAATTTACAATATGCATTTCAAAATTAGCAGTCTGTCTTCATATATTGCAAAATTTCACATATAATGTAAGACATTTTCAACAGTACAATTTATTTTCTCTCTCCCATCTCTTGTGTCTTCACTGCCATACATTTTACTTCTACAAAATTATAAACACCTGAATATATTGTTTTCATTATTACTTTA
>NW_007825585.1:0-813 GCF_000696425.1 Galeopterus variegatus
TCTTCCAATCCAAGAGCATGAGATATCTTTCCATCTTCTTGTATCCTGTCTAATTTCTCTCGGCAGTGTTTTGTAGTTCTCATTATAGAAATTTTTCACATCCTTGGTTAACTCAATTCATAAGTATTTTATTTTTTTGGTGGCAATTGTAAATGGGCAAGCTTTCTTGATTTCTCGTTCTGCATGTTCACTATTGGAGAAAAGAAATGCTACTGATTTTTGTGTGTTGATTTTGTATCCTGCTACTGTGCTGAAATCATTTATCAGTTCCAAGAGTTTTTTTGTTGATGTTTTAGGCTGTTCGATATATAGGATCATGTCATCTGCAAACAGGGATAGTTTGACTTCATCTTTTCCAATCTGAATGCCCCTTATTTCCTTCTCTTCTCTGATTGCTCTGGCTAGTACTTCCAACACTATGTTGAATAGGAGTGGTGAGAGTGGGCATCCTTGTCTAGTTCCTGTTCGCTTTTCCCTATTCAGGATGATATTGGCAGTGGGTTTGTCATAAATGGCTTTAATTATGTTGAGATACTTTCCATCTATACCTAACTTATAGAGGGTCTTTGTCATGAATGAGTGTTGAATTTTATCAAATGCTTTTACAGCATCAATAGAGAAGATCATATGGTCCTTGTGTTTGATTTCATTAATGTGGTGTATCACATTTATTGATTTGCGTATGTTGAACCAACCTTGCATCCCTGGGATGAATCTCGGGATGAATCCCACTTGGTCGTGGTGAATAATTTTACATATGTATTGCTGTATTCTGTTTGCTAATATTTTAGTGAGGATTTTTGCATCTATATT
>NW_007825586.1:0-813 GCF_000696425.1 Galeopterus variegatus
GTGCAGGTAGACCTTTGGCATGTTCATTTCCTGTGCTTTGGATATATTCCCAGTAGTGAGATTGCTGCATTGTGGGGTAGTTCTATCTATAGTTGTTTGAGAACCCTCCGTGGTGTTTTCCAAAATGGCTGCATTAGCCCTGGAGACCAAGATGGTGACAGGTCTGGAGCGGGGGCGCCAGAAGACAGTGCGAGCCTGAGAAGTATGCGCTGTGCTGCTAGAGTGCTATTTGCATTTCCAAGAGCAACAAAAAATGAATAAGTCATTGATCAACTAATCTACAATGATAAAAAAGCAACTACAGATTTGAGGTTTAGGGCCGACACAAAAGAAGATTCCTGAGAGCGCCCGAGCAGTGCCGCAGTACCGAATGACCAGCCCTAGGTGGCAGCGGCCAAGGACAGCGGCGGCAAGACGCGGAAACGGAGAGGAAGCCGTCCAGCCGGCCCAGCTCTGTGAGTGACCCCCAGCCCGGCCCTGCTTGCGGGGCAGACGCCCGCACGGCTTCAGCCGGCCACACCAAGCCAGTCACCAGCACCAGGGCTGCCTCCATTTTCTCTAGTGGGGGCAGAGCCAGCCGGCTCGGCCAGGCCTGCCCTCCTCGCTTGGCGGGGCTCCTCACTGAGCCTGGCCACTTGCTTGCCCTGGCGTGGGGCCTTCCGGGGCCTGCAGGCCGGCCTCCCATCCCACTCCCCCTGTGGATCTCTGGCAGGGCTGGTGGCATGGGGAGCCCCCGGCCAGTGTCGGGAGTCCAGGGAAAAGGAGGCTGGCCTGATTGTCACTCCACCGCACCCTGGGCTCCGGCATCAGGTA
>NW_007825587.1:0-813 GCF_000696425.1 Galeopterus variegatus
TTGCAGCTTGTAAAGGTCCTTAATTAATTCCCGTGATCAAGTTTCCATTACATTACTAAACACCTATTCAATACCGTATAATCTCAAGCAGAATATCCTAAAGTAGAAAAACAATATAAATATTGGTTGAATAAGTACTTGAATCTGAAAACAGGTGTAATGCATCCTATTTTTTCAAAGTAACAATTTAATAACAATAAAATATTGTTTCTAATAAGGTTTTTTATTATAGTCAACTAAATTGCATTATTTCATAATGTTCTAAATTTTTAAAAAATTCTCAATGATTTTTTTAAAATAATCTCATCTTAGAGAACAAACATTCACCTATGTTAAAACCTCCAGGTGCTTTTAACTATGAGTATTAAGAATATTCAAAAGTAAAACAATAAATTTAAAACATTTGAAAATTATAAATTCACATGTAATTGTAAGAAAGAGTAGAGAGAACCTCCATGAACACTTTACCATGACACCTGCTTCCCAGTGAAAAAATCTTGCAGAATTACAGTACAATATCAGAACCATGAGAATGACATTGACTCAGTCAAGACACGGAACATTTTCATCACCTCAAAGGTCCCTCGTTTTGCCTTTATAGCCATACCCATTCACCTCCTTCCCCCAAACCCCCTTAACCCCTTTTCTCCATTTCTATAATATCAGTAAATGACAACAACTTTTCTCCATTTCTACTATATTGCCATTCTACGAATGTTATATAAATGGAATCATATACTATAAGACTGACATTTGTTTTTTCACTCAGCTGGAGGTTGTTCCTCCAGGTTGTTCCATCAATCAATAGTTCTT
>NW_007825588.1:0-813 GCF_000696425.1 Galeopterus variegatus
GTAGAAAATGTGCTGTAGTGAGGCTCACTCTGCTTTCCTCAATAACCTATATTTAGGGATCCTTCGGGCACAAAGTAGGCGCCATTATTTATCCTGAGGCCCCAACTGGAAAAGCCAGCCAAGTGCCTAACGAGGTCCTCCGAAGGAATCGCTTTGCTACTTTTGGTGAAATTGCAGATTATAATTACACAAAACTTTAGACAGTCTGTGCTCAGTGGGTCAACTTTACCCGTTTTCTGATTTACCGACTGGGTCTACTAGGTCACTTTTGAGTCACTACTTCCAAAGGCAGGGTTAAAGTTACTCTTCAATCATTGAAATGAAGTTTCTCCACAAAGAAAGGGGTGACGTGAAGTTGCCTGCAGAATTTCAAAGTGTCGATAGTTTTTACCGGACCCATTACTTTCGAAAAGTGTAACCCGCAGGAATGAGTGAACGTAATTTCTTGAGTGCCTTGGAGAAGAAGATCGTGCTAGCAGGGCACGATTATTACGAACTCTGTAATTATCCTTCTCTGCTATGCCAAACGTTTCCCTTCCAAACAGTAGGACAGACTTCGACTTGAGCGGGAGCCGTGAACTTTTATAAAGTGAAAGGGAAGGGAAGAAATGGCAGACCGGGAAACCGGCCCGGGAAGGCGTCCTCCGCGCTCGACAACAACAACCTGAATTTCCAGAAAAGAAACTTCTCCTCCCCACACTCAGACTTCCGCGAGTGCGGGAGCGCTCCACGCTGCCGCCGGAGCTGCTGCGTCCGGGATGCGGGAAACTGAGGCACGGAGCGCGCTGCCCGGGCCTCGGCGGCCGGCCCCAG
>NW_007825589.1:0-813 GCF_000696425.1 Galeopterus variegatus
GGATCCGCACCCATGACTCAATCAGTTTCCAACACTGCCACATTGGGGATCAAATTTCCACTTGAGTTTTGGAGGGGACAACAGTCTCAGAATTGAAATGAATCAGAAGACAGGCAGCTGGGGTCTGCTGCAGGAAAGAACTGATTGGTTTCTGGTGGGGAGAAATACAAACATTTCAGTGAACAGAGGTCACAGAAGTGTTCTATATTGATTGTGTTGTGAAAGTATGGTAGGAGAAACTGAGTTTGTTATTTCTGTATTCTCAGACATACCAAACTATGGAAGGGAGAAGGATATAATATATTGACTTATATTTAAAATACTTCAAGAAAAGAAGAAAATAGATTAACCCAATGGGGCAAAATTATGATAATTATTGAATCTGCATAATGGATATATACGGGTTTATTTTACTATTCTCTCCATTTGTGTTTGAAGAATTTCACGGTAAAAATTAAAAAGAACGATCTATTCCAATTAATTGTAGTTAATTAGAGTTTACTGTAAGTTACAATTAAGTTACCTACTTAACCAACTTATGCTACAACTACATCCCAAAATATTTTTTCATTTTATCAGAGGAAAAATATAGCATGAGGATACTTACCCTTAAAACAGATACTTGGAAGGTATGATTTCCATTAACTCAGCCTATACTTACTGAACCCTTATTAAGAATCAAGCATAGTTCTAGACACTAAGAATACGGTAGCAAACAAGATTAAGTCCCTTTCTCATGGAGTCTGTATACTAGTGAGAGAGACAAATAAATGATAATAATAATCACATAGTAATAAATAATCACACAGTAAT
>NW_007825590.1:0-813 GCF_000696425.1 Galeopterus variegatus
CAAAGTTTTAGGCACATTTTCGGTAATATGGGCATGTGCTCAATTACATATGCAATGACATAGACACTCTCTGTGACGCTACCTTTAAAATGAAATTAAAGAGTTAACATACCATATGGTGCACTCTCTTTTTTAGATCTAAATAAATCACATTGCCTTAGTGATTTCCAAACCTGGCTGGATGTCAGAATCACCTGGGGAGCTTTTTAAAAATGTAAATTCCTGAGCTCCATCCCAGATGTACTAACCTAGGTAGGATGGGGCATTTGGGGCCAAGGAATAGGTGTGTACAAGAAGATATTCCTTAGGTGACTGTGATGTGTTCAGTTCATAGACTGGTATTTGGGAATCCCTGCATCCAGACATTCTCAGAACATTGATGAACGATGTATCAGTCACTTCAGAGTGTTATTTTGCAGTCAATTTTCAGAAAGCAAGCATTTTATTAACCGAATTGGTTTTTCTTTATTCTTATAAAAAACAAATGTTATAAAAATTACAAACATTGTAGAAATAAACAGAATGTAATACAATCCCATAATTTCCCCTTCAATGGATAAAGGATATTAACAGTTTGGTAAATGTTCTGTGTATTTTTTTTTCCTATGCATTTACTAGGTTATTTCTTCTAAAAATTGGGTCACTTTTCACTTTGGGAATCTGAACCTTGGGAGTCTAGAGTAAAACCTGCCCTTGGGAACCCAGTAAGTCACAGGCATGCTGCTAAAAGCCTGGACTTGGAAGCCAGGGATATCTGGGTTTGGGACCCAGCTCTGGCCCTTACAAGCATTTTTGGGCAATTTTTTGGGGGGG
>NW_007825591.1:0-813 GCF_000696425.1 Galeopterus variegatus
TTAGTAGCAACATGAATCCTATGAAAGGAGCTAGTGAGTGAAACTTAGAAGGCCTTTTTTTAAAATACATATTACTTAAGATGCTGGTTTCAGGTTTTTATTTTTAAAATGCTAAAGTCACTTCCAAGTTACAGATTATATCAATATGATGACAAAAGATTATCTGTGACAGCTGTTTTTTTCAACTGGGGATATGAAGGGACATTTTTAGTTTTCAGAGCTGGGGATGGGATGCTACTGGCATCTGGTGAATGTTTACTGGCATCTGCTGCTAAACATCCTACAATGCACAGGAAAGTCTCCACAACAGAGAATGAACTGGCCCAAAATTTCAGTAATTTTCAGTAAGTTTCTCCAAGGTGGAGAAATCTTGATATATGCTGCTAATGATTTCTTTAAGAATGGTAAAGTGGACCAGGTTTCTTGATTGATGTTTGATTTGAAAGCATTTTGCCTTGCCCAAACGCCTATTTGAACCTCAAGTCAGGCAAAATCATCAATAGCCTTGCACAAATGCAAACCACATTTCACATAAATTATTGAGTACCGCACACAGTACTCTAAGGGGCACATCTACCCAATAAGCATTCACTGGTCAGTGGTTGGCAGAGATGTGTTTTGAAGTTCTGAACACCTCTAACCCTGAATTCAGGTTGGTTTAATCAGTTGCATCTCAGAATAAGAATATATAGATGAGAAAATATCTATCTTTTCAAGTGGAAAAACCACAAATAGAAGGAACAAGTGGTGTGTCAGAAGGTTCCTGATGTTGATGTACCAAGGTGATCAATAAAATATTTAACTTTGCTTTCA
>NW_007825592.1:0-813 GCF_000696425.1 Galeopterus variegatus
CACATGGCAAGAGGAAGCAAGAGAGAGAGAGAGAGAAGGTGCCAGGGTCTTTTTAAGCAACAAGCTCTCCCGCAGGAACTAATAGAGTGAGAACTCACTCGTTACTCCTCCCTGCCCCAGGGAGAGCATTAATTCATTCATGAGGGATCCGCCCCCATGACTCAATCAGTTTCCAACACTGCCACATTGGGGATCAAATTTCCACATGAGTTTTGGAGGCGACAACACATCCCAACTCCATCAATTACTTACTAAGAATCTTTAATTATAGGAACCTTGTGTGGAAAAGAGGTTAACATATGTGTCAAGTTGACACAGCTACGTAGCACTAAGGCCAAAAATAAGATCCACACCTTTTTTCAATTAGCGGTTCTTTGCAGAATGCTTTCAACTGGCCAACTAGTGACCATGTTGGAAAGTAATCAAAAGAAGGTGGTAAAATTTTTAATACTTAACTGCAACTATTTCCACAGAAATATTATTGAGTTTGGCAAATACTAACATTCTGGCAATCTATAGCTGCAATTCGGTATTATATTGCAACAGAAAATATATACCTCATGTTTATAAAAAACAAAGGTGGAAAAGTTTTACAATATAAGGTCTGCTAGGGCCGGCCCAGTGGCGCACTGCTACAGTGCGCCCCTTGGGAGTACGGTGGCGCTCCTGCCGAGGGTTCGGATCCCACATACAGACCAGTTCCCGCTCACTGGCTGAGCGAGGTGCGGGCGCAACACCGAGGGTTGCGATCCTGTTGCCGGTCCCGGTCCGGTGCAGGCGCGACACTGAGGGTTGCGATCCATTGCCGGACAC
>NW_007825593.1:0-813 GCF_000696425.1 Galeopterus variegatus
TTTTTTCCAATCCTTTGCAGGAGCCATCTCTAATCAAGCTGACATTTTCCCAAAGAAAGGCAGCTTGAGTTATTGCAGGCAAGTTGAGGTAGAGTCACTGGGCCCACCCAGTGGTGCTGTGAGAGATAATTATAGCACACCTGACACTTCCAGACCTTTCAAGGAGCAAAGTACTTTGGAAAGTCAATCACTCAGAAAGGCATGGAGAGGACAATCCAATGAGCAATTTGAATGGTAGAAAACACTGAGTTCTAATGAACACTACCAGTTCTGAAAAACAAACCTTTCTCGTTTGTTTGAGAAGATAGATTGTTTGTGCCTGCACTTGCTGTGTCAGAGGTGACTCCGACACCATGTCATTACATAGAGTAATCACCGCACTTCTCTCAGGTCCCATGTGTAGCGCTCCCATGGCTGCTCAACGTACTGCTGTAAGATTGAACTCCCTCCTTCGGATCCAGTCGCAGGCAGTGTTGTTTTGATGCAGCCAGTTTGACTCTGTGCACAAAGTGACAGCCGCACTTATTTTATTAGCCCCCAAAAGAAATCATTAACCACTGAGTGTTTATGAATGTCTCCAGTGATGTGTACGATAGGCCCCTTCACCTCTAGCCCCAGGGAAGCTCAAGAATGAATTGAAGGATGTGGTGGGGATAAAGGTGGGTGATGTTTGGTATTCAGGTTTGGATAAGGGACGAATTACTGGCATTCAGGATGGCCGTATATTTGGGAATGGGGTGAAGGATGAGATGTGGGCTAATACGGGGTGAGGTTCAGTATTCAGTAAGGAATGCAGTTAGTATCAAGGCTGGG
>NW_007825594.1:0-813 GCF_000696425.1 Galeopterus variegatus
AACTGTGTCTCCCAAAAAGACCCTATGCCACAGTACCTGTGAATGTAACCTTATTTGAAAATTGGGTCTTCTAAGATGTAATTAAGTTAAGGTGAGGTCACACTGAATTAGAGTGGGCCCTAAATTCAATGATTGGTATCCTTACTAGAGGACAGGATACACAGAGAAACACACAAGGGCTAAAGAAGGCCACGTGACAACAGAGGCAGAGACTGGAGTAATGGCAGCTGTAAACCAAGGAACGCCCAGGATTTCCAGGAGCTATCAGAAGCTGGGAAGAGGCAAAGGACTCTTCCACAGATCTCTCAGAGGGAATACAGTTCTTTCAACACCTTGATTTTGGACTTCCAGAACTTGAAAGAATAGGTTTCTGTTCTATTAAGCCACCAAATTTTAAAGTAATTTGTTACAGGAGCCCTAGAAAAGTAATATACCAGGTCTAATTAGTCTTAGTCCTACTGTGGGCAAAGGAAGTTTTCATAGCATCTGGTCCCTGAATCCATGAAGAAAGGCAGAAAGATAATTCAACACTGGAAGACCCATCAAGATCCTAACACATAAATCATGCTATATGGGTCAGTTATTTACAAGGGTTAAAAAGAAGGGGAGAGAAGAAAAGGAGGAGAGGAAAAAAAAAAGTAGGTGGAATGTATGATTCATAGTCAACATTTAGCCCCAGGCTTGATTTTCTTTCCACAAAAGTAATGCTGCTAATTATTATCTCCATAGCCCTAAAATAACATCACTACCTTTTGACTACCCTGATTTGCTTAAACAAATACAGCAGATCAAAGCAAAAGATGAAAAAGTCCC
>NW_007825595.1:0-813 GCF_000696425.1 Galeopterus variegatus
TCTTCTTCTTCCCGGAACTTTGTGTAATATCTAATTCAATACTGTAATGTATCCACTGAACAGGCAGCATTGTCAGAGATATCTGAGAGTCCACTTTCTTCAAAGTGGTCGGTCACACCCCGTTTATTTATATAGCGAATAAATCAAAACTTACATATTTCCTAAATTTCCCAGACATTAAAACATTGTGTGCATATCAAACTCTTCTGAACATTTAATTAAAACCACAAATCTAATATATCCAATTCCTGTAATGTTTTCAATATGCACAAAGTATCATCATGGTTACAATATTAATCAGTTCATCTGCACTGAAACTGGTTAGAAAAATTCAAATGTCATGGGTAGGAATGTATATATTCATCATCTTTCTGATGACTCTTCTTCCTTCCCAGTGTTGTTTTCCTTGGACGTAAGTAATTTCAGTACTAGTTTTGCATCTTTCAAGGGCTGCAGGAATTTCACCAAATCTGAGCGAAAAAGAAATATCTGTTTCAGAGCAGCCAAAGCTGGAGGACCTGGTTATCCATGGACTAATACTGGGGGGACCTGGGATGTGGCCATGCAGTCCAGGGTCACTCCAGTCTGTGGATCTTCAGGCTGATCCTGTGTCATCTCACAGTTTTAGCTGGCATGCCATGAGACTCTTGGATTCATTTCTTTCTCATAGATTTGATATGATTTTCTTGAAACTTGGAGTCTTTCTGTCTGGCAGCACCTTCCTCTGTGTCCTGACCTAGATTCGTAGAGTGTTTGGAAACTCATTTGTGTCTTACCTGAATCTCAGTACCATTAGTAGGGTCATCTAGAAGC
>NW_007825596.1:0-813 GCF_000696425.1 Galeopterus variegatus
AAAATATAGATAAATTAATGTATCATAAAGTCATCAGAGACCATATACATGGAGGGAGTATGAAATGTGTGAAGATGTGATATTTAGTTTTACTTGAGTGGTTGAGGAAAAGTTAAGATGATAGGTGAAATCAGATTTACAGTTCACGTTTTTGTCATAAAACTATACATTTTTTTTTGAGAGAAAGAGGCACATTGAAGAGTCCCAGCTTAGATGAAATGGAGGCAAATAAAAAAATATACTAGCATGTGATGTGATTAAAGTGTAGAAGGAAAAAATATCTGTGTTTTCTTAAACTTGTTGACCATAGAACTGATTAAGGGAGTTTTATAACTATTGACATCAGGCTCTAATCTGTAAGGATTCAAATTCAGTTGGTGACAGATGAGTCTCAAGTCTCAGACAATTGTATTTAAAAAAAAAAAAAATGCTGCCCAGGAGACTCTAATTTGCATCTAGGAGTAAAAACCACACAGATAGAGTAATGAGAGGTAAAAATATGAGAAACTAAAAGTATAAATAGTGGTAAGACAAAAATGTGAACAAAATAATTATCGCTATGGTTTTTGTTTTTGTGTGTGCCTATATAACTGTGAGCTGACCTGGATAGCCAGAGACAGGTAAGAAGGCGTTGATAATGGACCTGTATAAGCCTTTCCTGAATAGCCTCAACTTGCTCTTTAATGAATGCCATAAGTATTGTTGAACAGAAAAGGACCCAAAGAAAGCAAAAGAAACAAGCCCACAAGCAGCCCAAAAAAGGGCAAGAGATAAGGCAGGAATCCATTAAGTCCAGTCCAAAGGGGGTTTTCT
>NW_007825597.1:0-813 GCF_000696425.1 Galeopterus variegatus
AACTGGGCACTGAAACTCCAGCTTTGAGTGTTTAGGGTGTATACCCAAGTCAGACACCCCATGGTAATGTCAGTTCAGTCCACTGTGCTGCTGAAAGTTCTTCTGATTATTTCTCTACTTGTTGCCTCCCCCACATATCAACAAGCATCTCAAAGGCAAGAATCAGTCTATTACTTGTTGCTCTTCTCTGCTCTATGTTTCCAGCTTCTCACATAGTACTGGGCATTTAGTAAACAGGAGCTCAGTAAATATCTGGTAAATAAATGAATTTAACTTAAGTGAATTTAACATCTACTAAAAAGTTCTCTACAATGTGTCACTTGCACCATGATGTGGAATATGTCCAAGACATGGATGAGAGATATGTCAGAGAACAAAGAAGATTGGAGACAGATGATTGGAGACCTCTCTGGTACCTGATTGTTCTGACCTGTCTTCAACTAATTTTCTTCTTCACTGTTTGAAACATTGTTTAAATTAAATAATTAAAACTATTTTAAGACCCAAGAATAGCACTCAGATACTGTATGTAGCTTCTGGCTACCTAGTTGTGCAGTGCACTGAAATGAGGCATGACGCTTTTTGACAATTTAATTAATGTCTTTCTAGATCTTCAATTTCTTAAAAATAGAGGGGCCTTCATTTTCAATTTGTTTACCCTGCGAGAGGAGGACACTCTGATTTTTTCCTTCAACATCTGTCACTGGGGGATTTGGGCAGGGGACTGGAAGAGAGAGAAAGAAGAAAGAAAAGCCTGGTCTTTTATAATCTAGAACTCATCCTTTTCCTCAGCTTACTTTAAGTCAGTTGTTT
>NW_007825598.1:0-813 GCF_000696425.1 Galeopterus variegatus
AACCGGTCACAAAAAAAAAAAAAAAAAAAAAAAAAAAAAACCCCAAAAAACAAATAGCTCTGAAAAACAAAGGTTTTTTTTTTTTTTCAAAACCCATTTGCCAAAACCGGTACAAAGTGAAGTGAGACTATTCATAATCATGGCTTAACCCTTTTGGTAGGAATAGTTACATATTTTCCTATAGAAACATTAATGAGTTTGATTGTGGGGTGCTGACCCAGACCTTGTGGGGAGTGTTACTTGACTACCTTCCCAAAATCCAAAAAATCTGAATTCCAAAATACATCTGGCCCTAAGTATTTTAGATGAGGATTGCAGGCCCATATAATAAACATCTGTGTACACACCACTCAGAACTGAAAATTTTAGCATTTCTTGGTTTCTTGAAAAGCATCTTGTAGATTTTTTTCCTTCTCCCCACTTCTGCTTATCCACACTAGTAGAGGTTGGAAGTGGGAAAGGACGGACCAAAAAGATGGTACCTCCCAGGGTCACAGGCAAATGACAGCCACAGATGGGGTGAGAGACAGATGGACTCCTGATAAAGTTTGATTTTGCTTTTCTGTTTTTTATAATCAGAATCTTTGTGTTTGGGGTGGTGGTGTATCCTCATATCTCAGCCATCTTCCATATTGACTGAAGGTTTCCTCTTTCTCTTTTTAAGGCAACTCTGAAAGAGTGAAAAGGTGTGGATTTTGGTTGTCTTTGAATCTGCAATGTCCATTATGGTAGCCACCAGCCATATAGCTATTTAACTTTGAATTAGTTAGAATTAAATAAGATTAAAAATTAATTTGCTCAGTCTCACTAGCC
>NW_007825599.1:0-813 GCF_000696425.1 Galeopterus variegatus
GACTCTAATCCTTCATCATTAGTAATAAGATATAAGCTCCAAAAGCACAGGGACCAGTGCTGGGCTTGCCTACTATATGTCCCCAGTGCCTGTCATGTAATTGTTGGATGACCACAGACTAGCAGAAGAGCTAAGTCAAGACAAAAATAGTTAAAAAAATAAAATGTAGGCAAGAGTAAATGTTTAAGAGAGGGACATACGAATTCTTTGGATGCTCAATAAGATAACGCATCACTTGTATCTGGAAGC
Source organism: Galeopterus variegatus (assembly GCF_000696425.1). NCBI lineage: Eukaryota > Metazoa > Chordata > Mammalia > Dermoptera > Cynocephalidae > Galeopterus > Galeopterus variegatus. Next base: position 250 of record NW_007825599.1, read on the forward strand.
AGCAGGGAAAATTGAATTTAATCATAATAGTAGCATCTATCTCCCCCATGTAGGAATAAAAGTTACTGTTTTTGTGGGGGATTTTTGCTTCTTTTAAATGATTTTTTATGAACGTGTATAGATTTTTTAGATAATTCAGTGGCTACCAAACAATATCTTAAAATATTTAAATAAAAGTTCTTTTTATAAGATTTGTCTTACATATTTATACTAACTCTCACTCAGTGATACCTCTGTAAGTACTTTCTTGCTGGTCTTCATTGTTAGTAAAAGAACAAAGAGCTCCTTCTTTTCTTTTTCATAACCCCACACTTTTAAAATTACCCTGTCCATTGTTCTATCAATTTACAATTCCAAAGTTGTCTTTAGGTGATTCCTATTTTGTCTATCATTTTCTTTTACACTTCTGCAAACCATATTTTCTTTTTCACCATGTAATGCATATTCCTTTTAAAAAATTGGTATTCAGGCCGGCCCTGTGGTGCACTCGGGAGAGCGCGGCCCTGGGAGCGCAGCGACGCTCCCACCGCGGGTTCAGATCCTATATAGGAATGGCCGGTGCGC
>NW_007825600.1:0-813 GCF_000696425.1 Galeopterus variegatus
AAGTTTTAACTTTTGCTCTGCATTGTTTAAACTGGAAAGAAACTTTGTCCTTACTGTCAGACGTCATAAGTAGTTGAAAGAAGTTAGATTTCTAGTTAAATTAAGAGCTACCTCAATTTCTTGATTAGGAGTACATTCAATACTGAGGGACACACAATTTTATTTTTAATTCTATGGTCACCTGTTATCAAACCATTTTTCAGATATAAAACATTCCTAATTTTCACAAGGACCTTAAAAGGGTAGGCCAAGATGTGTAAGTGTCTATTGTCTTCTCTTCCAGGGGGTTTGTTTTTCCTTGCAATGTCTTTTCCTCTCAAATCTGAACACCTGAGGAATTATTGATATATGATTTCTTATATGTTAATGATTTACTATCATTGGAGGATGTCTTTTTCCAGCTCTCTCACCAATACAACCCCAAACATTTACTTTAGGCTTAAATCTACCTTAGCAGCTGTCTTCTCTTTACTGTGGAAGCTCTTATTTTTAGATATTAAAATTAGACACAATTTTCAACATCTATGTTATAATATTGAAGCCCTGGATTTGCCCAAGAATTTTTTTAAAAATGTGCTTCCAGATATCTGAAACAAAAGCAATTTACCAATCTGATATTTACTCATTCTTATTATATTACAAATCTAGACATTGTGTGCTATGATTTAGTAAAATATTTAAACAGTAATAAAACATATTTTAGAAATTTGCATATTGTTATTTTCTACAAATTTTAGTTATTTAAATGTAAATGTGGAGACAGGAGTGATTATATTGTAGCACTGGGGAAAAAGTTTATGGGTAAAAATTCAA
>NW_007825601.1:0-813 GCF_000696425.1 Galeopterus variegatus
GTCCACGCTCCCCCATCCACGCTCCTCCATATCCACACTCCCTCCATCCACGCTCCCCCGTCCACGCTCCCCCATCCACGCTCCCACATCCACGCTCCTCCCTATCCACGCTCCCTCCATCCATGCTCCCACATCCACGCTCTCTCCACCAATGCCCCCCATCCACGCTCCCCTGTCCATGCTCCCTCCACCAATGCTCCCCCATCCATGCTCCCACATCCACGCTCCTCCCTATCCATGCTCCCTCCATCCACGCTCCTACATCCACGCTCTCTCCACCAATGCTCCCCCATCCACGCTCCCCCATCCACTCTCCTCCATCCATGCTCCCTCCACCAATGCTCCCCAATCAACACTCCCCCATCCATGCTCCCACATCCACGCTCTCTCCACCAATGCACCCCCATCCACGCTCCCACATCCACACTCCCCCATCCACGCTCCCACATCCATGCTCCTCTATATCCACACTCCCTCCATCCACACTCCCCCATCCACGCTCCCCCATCCAGGCTCCTCTGTCCACGCTCCCTCCACCAATGCTCCCCCACCCACGCTCCCACATCCACGGTCCCACATCCACGCTCCTCCATATCCACACTCCCTCCATCCACGCTCCCCCATCCACGCTCCCCCATCCAGGCTCCTCCGTCCACGCTCCCTCCACCAACGCTCCTCCGTCCATGCTCCCTCCACCAATGCTCCCCCATCCATGCTCCTCCATCCATGCTCCCTCCACCAACACTCCTCCGTCCATGCTCCCTCCACCAATGCTCCCCCATCCACGCTCCCCCGTCCACGCTCCCACATCCA
>NW_007825602.1:0-813 GCF_000696425.1 Galeopterus variegatus
GCTGACAACAATAACCTCAAGTCCCATGCGAAACTGATGCTTCCTGGGCAACCAAACTATGACTTGGCTTATTCTCCCAAATTCACCAAGCTGTCAGTCACATTCTGAACCCTGGGTTGTCATTGTGTGGTTCCCCTGGTACCCACACTACTCCTCTTTGTGAACGTAAACATCCTGACTGCTCATCAAAACTCTCTCAAGCTAACATTTTGCCACGTCTGAGACCTTTTCCGAGACCACTCACACCTGCCATTAACCCTACTCCTGCTTCTGGGAGGACTGGGCTTTTGGGATTCTCACGCACTGACATGTATCAAAGTTAGTTATTAATTTGTGTCATCCAATCGTGTGTACGAAAGTGAGTATTAATTTGCATCATTTTTGAGTGGATAGTATTAATCCCAAAGAAGTCTGGTGATCTAGCTTTGCCTTGTTCTGCTGTAGTTTCCAATGCCCACTTCCTCTATCTTCTGCAAAAGTATTTAAGGAAGAGTTCCCTGTTTGCCCCACTGTGTTCCTCACAATATGTCATACAGAGAAATAAACTCCATAAACTTTTAAGGGCATCTGAACTCCTTTTCTTTCACTGAGAATGCTGGTATTATACAACAATCTACTTTTATAAACTGGAGAAAATAACGAAACCATCACGTAGGTACGGTTTAACATATTTTATTGTTTAAACAACTCTCCAGGATAGAATAATGGCGATGGGTATGGAGCGCCCGTGTCAGGAAACGGCGCGATCCTGAGAGCTGTGATACCAGAGTATTGACTGCATTTCTGAGAGCAACAAAGGACGAATAAATCTTT
>NW_007825603.1:0-813 GCF_000696425.1 Galeopterus variegatus
TGGCTGCAGCTGGTCTCAAAAAGGACAAAAAAAAAAAAAAAATTCAAACATCAGAGCAAACTTTAACCTCTCATACCTCACCTATGTCCTGAGCGTCATGCTATTGAGAGTAGTCTGTCCCTTTACTTAAACTGATTTGTTAAAACAGAATGTAACAAAATTCAGCATATCATTGCTTTGATTACACCCCTCCCCCTTAAAAAAGCACAACATAAAATATAAACTTACCCCAAATAAAAGTCAGCATCAATCTAAGGATGCTACTGTAATATCATTACACTAACCTAGGCTATTTTGATCATCTTCTGATATATGCACAAAATATCCTCATTCTGAGAGCTCTGGAAGAATTAACAAAACATTGTTGCATTAGATTCCTCTTCTTGAGGGTGTTCGAAGTCTTGAAACACAGCAAATTTGCATATTGAAGGTTAATTCTCATAAAAGGCCTACAACCAAAATCCTCATCCCCGCATTCTCAGACTATTGTAATTTTTTACATCAGATCATACAAACTAATCTAACGACTGGAAACACACAAAGAGATGAAAAGTTATACAAAAAATTTTTTAAAAAAGCAAGAAAACATGAAAAATAATCTGTGTTATCACACTGACAGTATAAACTTTGCGAAAGACAAAAAATGTACTTGGTTTACCAAAGCTATAGGCATTTTATAAAACATCAAGAAATTAACAGCTTATAAAAATAAGGGAACATTTTTAGGTGGGCATGTAAAACTAAAACTAACTCATTCTCTGGCAGAGTTCTTCCAAAATGTCATGTCCACAAGAAGGGACGTTTGGTAGAACC
>NW_007825604.1:0-813 GCF_000696425.1 Galeopterus variegatus
TTTTTTTTCCTTTTTGAAGAACTTAAGAACTTATTAAAACTGAAGTCAGTGTTGTCAGGCACGTTGGATTACTCTCACAAAGCTTAGAAAAGCTGGAGAGTGGAATATGACAACTTCAGACCTTAATGTAAAAATGCAAAATAAGATGCAAAAAATGCTTCTTAAACTATTTTTAGCAGAAATAAGAAAAGAAGATATTTACAAACATAGAGCAATTGTAAGTGGGTTTTCATCATTTTCTTGACACTGACAATATTTTCATAACATAACTTTAAAAGATAACTGGAGTGTATGACCCATTGCTGGGAACAAATGGCTATTTGCATTTTGACTCTTTAATAAAAGGTACTGCTATTTATTATTCACTAATAATCCACATAATATGGTCCTTAGTATTGTCATAACATGGAAGTCACAGTAAGCACAGTAAGGTGCTCCTATGAATCTGCATCTAGGGCTTTATGATTATTGTTTTGAATGTCAAACTGTAAAGTCAAATCATCATGAACTAGTCAGTGTTTCTCAAACTTTATTGTGTAAATGAATCACCTGGGGATCTAGATTTATATTCAGTAGGTCTGGGGTGAGGACTGATAGCTTGTGTTCGTAACTACTTCCTAAATAATGCTGATGCTGCTGGTCTATGGATCATGTTGAAATAGTAGGAGACTAAATCTTGTATGTGTAAAGTAATCCAAAGAGAAAACAGTCCCTGGAAGAGCGAGACTGGGATGTTTGATGAATAAGCTTACCAGAATGAGACTCATTTGGCAAAGCTGCATACATTTAAGAGAGCCACATACTGCCACTAAC
>NW_007825605.1:0-813 GCF_000696425.1 Galeopterus variegatus
AGTGAGCTTCCAGAACACCAGTCTGCCTGCCCTTCCTGCCCAGCACCTATCTCTGCACACATGCACTCAGGCACACACACACATGCACACATGCACACACAAGTGGCCCCCAGACTGCGGGAGCAGGCAGGAGGCTCCCCAGAGCTGGTGTAAAGGGGGCACGGGGGCCCACTGGGGGCTGGCGGCCAACATGGGGCCGACTTCAGGGGTCAGCCAAGGAAAGGTGCAGGGAGGTGCAGGTGCAGAGAAGCGTCGCAGCCGAGGTCCTGGGAGGCTTGTCTCCCAGCGACAGCACCACGGAAGGACAGGAGGAGGTCTGAAGAACTCAGAGGTCCCACAACTGCTGCTGTGTGCTGGCGAGTGGCAGGGTGATGCATGGTGAGAGGTGGCCGCGGTGGTTACCAAGTTGCACGTCTGCTTGTTTTGGTGGCCGGCAGCCCCTGGTGACCTTCCTGAGAGTCCCGGGGGCCAGGGGAGTTGAGGCTGATCACAGGCATCTTGGGCGGGCAGGCAGTGCAGGCCGCCTGGCGTAGACACAGACAGGAGGAGAGACGAGGCCAGGGGTGGGGGAAGCTGCTCTCCAAGTTTTTCGAGACGAGAGAACAGCCAGCGCCATTGATGGGCTGAATGGAAGCACGTGGCACAGGGGAGAAGAGAGGGACCACGATGGCAGGGGAGAGGGGACCTTCGTGGGAGATGGGAGGATGGACGGAGGGGACAGCCCTCATCCTCTGAGATAGGGGGAGCGAGCGAGACAGACAGACAGAAAGGGAGTGAGGGAAGGTGGCAGTGGTGGAGGCTGGGGACAAGGTG
>NW_007825606.1:0-813 GCF_000696425.1 Galeopterus variegatus
AGGAAGGAAGGAAGGAAGGAAGGAAGGAAGGAAGGAAGGAAGGAAGAGAGAGAAAGAAAGAGTGACTCAGCAGATATGAGAAGGCAGAATAGCTTAATGGTTAAATTAATATCTTGTGCCGAATCTGCCTTTCTACCCCCAGAATATAAGCCCTCTGAGTTCAGAAATTTTTGTATTTTGATTTCACTGCTGTATGACCAGCACCTAGATCATGTCTTGGCATATGATAGGTGCTTAATGATTATTCGCTGAATGAATATATCAGATTGATAGCCTCAAAGACTGACAGTCACATTTCTGCCATGCACCAAACACCTGGCATCCCCAGACCAGAGATGCTAAAGTTGCTGCGCAATTTGGGCACCTTATAAGGAAAGAACATGTGGGAAAATATGTAGCTCTGTGCCACACTAACAGGAGTTAGTGTCCTGTTTCTCCACTGCCTAGTCAAGCTCCCATCCCACTCTGCAGCAAAAACAAATGCAAGTACTGGCCACAAACTTCTATAAACTGTACAATTCCCAGATTAGAAAATGGAGAACTATGCAATAAATAAGGGATCTGCTTTTCAGAATGGCCTTTCCAAATTTACAAAAACTAAAAACAAGGGTTTACATTTTTCTTCACCAGAAACCTTCTCAGATGGAGAGAATAACAAAGTGAAACTAATTAAAATATTTATCTAGTCATGAGCATGCAGAGAGGTGCAGGGAGCATCAGCCTTGCAGTCAGAGGGACCTAAATTTTAACAGAGCACCAGCACTTATTAGTAGTATGAGTGACCTTGAAAAAGTTTCACTTGCACAAAGAAGG
>NW_007825607.1:0-813 GCF_000696425.1 Galeopterus variegatus
TCACTGGTTGTGAGTAGCATATCTTATAAATTTTACAAAAGCATATGACCATGGGAACACATTGTGTGGGCCCCACACAGGGCCTTGAAAAGGGCTTGCACAAATAAGGGTCCTGGAACCTCATTGACTTTGTGTAAATCTGCCCTGCCAATGAGGAATGAGCCCTGTTTGGAGGAGCTACCTATTCATAGTATATTTGTATTTACAGGATTGCCACACTGGTATATTTGTGGTATAAATGTATGTTAATATGTGTTCCCACCAGACTTCTGCAGTTGACTAACCAAAACAAAAGTCAGCAATCGAGTAGAATATTTCTAAGTTTTAATGAGTAGAATATTCCTAAGTTTTAACTTTCAGTTCTTAGCCTCTAGGCCTTGGGAAAGTTACTGAACTCATTAGAGTGTTTATATCCCATTGGAAGGTGTTTGATTTAGAAAATGAAGACATTTTAGTAAACTGGCATGGAGGAAACTCATGGAAGGACCATGAAGCAGGTGGGTTATGCTTAGACACTGGGAAAATTAAAGACAGTGTGGTGAGATGCCTTAATTATCAGTTTACAATTCTCTTTTGTACACTTGTATTCTATAAGGGAATGGTCACAGTTAGGAATGATTTCAGCTGCAAGTAACAGAATACTCAGCCAGTGGTGGCTTAAATCATAAAGATAATTAACTTTTAGAAGAAAAAGTCTGAAAGTTGGTGATTTGATAATCCTTCTATTTTAGGACTCTGGGTCTCTGCCTCTCTATGACTCTCATAGTCAAAATATGGTTGCCACAGTTCCAGGCACCATTTGCCCAACAGCAG
>NW_007825608.1:0-813 GCF_000696425.1 Galeopterus variegatus
GGAGCTGAGGGCAGCTGGGCCAGACCATGCCTGGGCCAGGGCAAGGAATTTCCACATGCAACAGGAAGCCACGTAAGGAGTTTTAAGAGTGCCGTGATCGTATTTGTGTTTTAAAACACTGGTAGCAGGCTTCTAAACAAAAGAGCAGATCAAGACTATGTCTTTAGTCGCTGCCAAGGATAATGATGGCCTTAGCCAATCTGAGGCTACAAGACCCATACAATATAAAATAACAAATAATGCAAACATTAATAAACCAAGATAAAAATATGCAGACAATGGTGCAAGGCAAAAAATGATGAAATGCCACAGCACAGGTGCAGAGCACTGCTGCTCAGTGGGCCGAGGGTCCCCAGCTCACCTACTGGTCCGAGTTCGTGGACCTTGTCAGCTTGCTGAATAAACGTGCCTCTCACACATCTGTCCTGCGAGTTTCAAAATGAACGTTAATGCTACTGGGGTTCATAAAATATAAATTATTTTTAATACTGGAGAGAAGGATAATAGACATATCTTCTTAGCTAGAGGCTACTAAAAGTATAACTGCCACCTATAGGCGAGGTCCGTAAAGTATTTTGAGGTCTAAAAGGGATTTCACGTTTTAAAATATCTCAGGGATAGAACAATCAGCAGTTTGTTCAGTAGGATTCCACTTTTAAATGAGCATATGTGTTTCACACACGGCAGAGGATGGAGACTGACAGATGACGTTTAGCGGGTGCTGATTGCTAAATCCTTTCTACGTGCCAGCTTATTTAACTGTGCATGAATTCTGTGAGGTAGGATTATTGTCATCATTTACAAATGAGGCGA
>NW_007825609.1:0-813 GCF_000696425.1 Galeopterus variegatus
AGAATACATACAGTTGTGAATCAGAAAAATCTAGATACATGCACAGGCCCATGCAGTATATGCATCCAATGGGGGAAATATGGCATTAATAAACTTTGATCAAAATTATTTCTTTATTTTACCATTAATTGCTGTGGCATCAACAAAAACACTTTAGGAGGTGAACAAGAATACTTTGAGGTGGTTCTTTATACAGATTGAAAATGGTTAATTCAAGAGTGTCTTCTCCAAGTTTTGACTAAGCTGTGAAGTCAGTGGGGCGCAGGACGGAGAGGAATTGTGGGCCAGTAGTTAAAGGGTTAAAGTGGTGAGAACAGGCACTACTGGTACAGAGCCTCTTTTTTACTAATGGTGTTTCCCAGGCTGGACCCTTTCTTTTAAGTGGCTCAAGAGGTAATAGTGGAAAGATCCAGGGCTTTTTCAGGAGACTCTTTATCTGTAAAATGGGCATACTAATAATGACAAATATTGAGCCATATGAAATTACAGATATTCAACCATTTTTGGTTTGCAGAAATGGCAGTTTCAAGTGATTCAGGCAAACAGGTTAAATATTAAGTGGTGAAGTACATGAGATATAGTTATATTGCTGGCTATCAACAGTTTTATCTTTATCACATGTTTAGGCTTGGGCTAGAGGCTGAGATGGACTCTGGCTTGGAGAAGCCAGTGGTTGCCCTCAGGCTTTTAACTCAGCCCCTGGAGCAGGCAGACAGGTGACAGCAGGTTAGCTCCAGTTTCAGGCTACTGTTAGGGGAGCTGCCTCTTTAGCAAGACCTTGGGGTTTTTTTCTCAGCAAATATCCTAGTTCAG
>NW_007825610.1:0-813 GCF_000696425.1 Galeopterus variegatus
TGTTAAGGAAATTTGTTTCTTGTCTTAGTTTGCTGAGAGTTTTTTATCCTACATGGGTGTTTAGTTTTTGTCAAAGCTTTTCTCTGCATCTACTTAGATAATCATGTTTTTTTTTTTTTTGCTGTTGTTCTATTAATGTAGTGTATTATATAGATTGTTTTTCTTATCTTGAAGTACTCTTGTTTTCCTGGGATCAATTCGACTTGGTTATGGTTTATAATGCTTTTAATGTGCTGCTGGATTCTGTTTGTTCATATATTGTTGAAGATTTTTGCATTTATATTCATAAAGGATATTAGTTTATAATTTTTAAAAAAATTATCTTTATATTTTGTATGTTCATTGCGAGAGATTTATAATTACTTTTTTTATGCACTTCTCTTTTAAATTATATTAGAAACAAAAAGGGTTATAGTATGCCAGAAATACAACCATGGTGGTTTTCATATTTACCTGTGTAGTTACATTTACCATTGATCTTTATTTATTTACATGGCTTCTAGTTACTGTATAGTGTCCTTTGGTTTCAACCTGATTTGACTCCTTTTAGCATTTCTTTTAGTGATATACACTCTTAGCTTTTGTTTACCTGGGGATGGTTTAATGTCTCCCTCATTTTTGAAAGATAGATTTACCAGTTATAAAATTCTTCATTGACAGGTTTTTTTTTTTTTTTCCTTTCAGCACTGTAAATACATTATCCCACTGCCTTGTAGCCTCTATCATTTCTGATGAGAAATCAACTATTATTTTTTTTTTTTTGATGAATTTTGTACATGATGAGTTGCTTCCCTTTTCTGCATTAAAGATTGT
>NW_007825611.1:0-813 GCF_000696425.1 Galeopterus variegatus
ACCAATACCTCTGTATTTTTCAGGAACTGCAGGATCCTATATTCACCTTGGGTATTACTCTGTTATTTGTGTTTGTTGCCAGAGAACGTCTTTTAAATCACCATACACATTTATAAGTTCACCTAGTACAACTCCCTTAATCTTGATCTTTGGAATAAAGTAAGATATTTTAAAGGAAGGATCATGGTATTAGAGGGAGACCTGGTTCTTCAAAGAACAGAGATGTGCACGGGAAATGAACCATTGGCTACTACAGGCTTAATGACGATACACTCGACTAAAATGAACTCAAAGAACACAGATTTGCACATAAAGCATTCTCAATGGCATCAGAACTCAGAATTCAGTAAACAGCTCATTAAGTGCCTAATAGCAGATGTGCTAAGGCAGTGGGGACTCTTGAGAGTCTGTGTAGGGTGAGGATCTTGACAGGTCATGGGAGCTCCCAAGTGGGGACTTGCCAAGCTCTTTTGTTTACAGCCTAGAATATTCACACAAGTACTTTGGGAGGTTGTGGAAGGGCATTAGCGTGCCACACTGTTTTGACATCAGCCCCTGACCCAGTGTCCCCTCTTCCACAAGCCTCCTGTGAGACCTGTGCCCAGGCTGGCCAGTGACTGACTGAGCAGACGTGGGCAGGTCGAGTCATTTATCAGCTGCTAGGCCAGGATGGGGCAGCCTGGCCAAGGTCCCCCAAATCACATGACTGTCACCAGTACTGCCCGGGACAGGAACCTGTAGGCCACATGTAGTGCTGAAGTTAGAACAAATGTGTGGCTACAAGAGGGCAGCCACATGGAGCTGGTCCACCCC
>NW_007825612.1:0-813 GCF_000696425.1 Galeopterus variegatus
TGAATGGTAGATGGCAAGCTTGGGTTTTCCAAAGTTTTCTAATCTTCATATCTCTTCCAGGAGGTCTCCAGGTTATTATGACTTGTGATACGAGGCTAACGACAAAAATGAATGCCTCTTTAAATCAGGCCACTTTACAGAAAATTATGGCCCTTGATGCTACCATACCCTGAAGAAGGACTATGACCAACCAAATAGACTCAAAGACTGTTGAATTGCCTGTGTTGCCTGACCTACAGAGTTAACACAATCTCTACCAATATCCCACCTTTTTATGAAGAAATTAACAAAATATCCTAAAACTTATTTAGAAATGCAAAGCACCTAGATAGCCAAAGAATCTTTTAAAAGAAAAAGTTGGATGACTCACAATTCCTTATTTTAAGCTGTAATAATTGGCATAGTGTGGTACTATCATAAAGATAGGCATAAAGATCAGTGGAATAGAATTGAAAGTCCAGATATAAAGCCTTGTGTTTATGATCAATTGATTTTAAACAAATGTGGCAAGACAATTAAATGGGAAAATAATAGTCTTCCACAAATGATTCTGAGATAAATGGATATCCACATGAAATGAATTAATGTGAAGTCCTACCTTATCTAAAATTAATTCAAGTTGTACAAAAGGCCTAAATATGAGAGGAAAATTATCAAACTTTTAGAAGAAAATATAGGTATAAATCTTCATGATATGTAGCAGGATTTTTTTTTTTTAGCACATATGACATCAAAACAAAAGCAACAAAAGAAAAGAGAGATAAGCTTAAAAAATTTTGTAATTTAAAAGACACCATCACAAATGTAAAACTA
>NW_007825613.1:0-813 GCF_000696425.1 Galeopterus variegatus
GGAAACCCAGAACATCTGGTGCTCCACTTCCTCTGAAGGCTGTGCAAGTCTGGGTGTGTGTGTGTGTGTCCGCCTGTGAGCACGTCTGTTTTCGCTCCCACTGTTGGTTAGTGGGACTCGGATGTAGACAGGGTTGGAAACCACAGGCCTTGTGGTGACAAGGAAGCCAGACACCGACTCCCCAACCCTTACAGCACAGAGTCCCTCCTCAGTGACCCAGGATCTGACCTAATCTCACAGGCCACCCTCCAACACCCGGTCCATGGTTAGCTACAAGTCACCATGCACTTGAAGGAAGGGATTTCTTTAGCTACAAGTCACCATGCACTTGAAGGAAGGGATTTCTTTAGCTACAAGTCACCATGTACTTGAAGGAAGGGATTTCTTTTCCTTGTGGATTTAGACGGTTTTAGAGGAGTTGTTTAGAATGAAGTGGGAGGACTCTGCTCACATATAACTTGGCTTCAGCATACAGACCCACAAAAAGCATCATCTGGATGAAAGCTGTTTTTAAAACAATTTGAGGACAATCTGTGGATGACCACTGAGGCCATGTGCTTCTCAGCGGACTCCTTTCCCACTAATGGTGGTGTCCTCTGTGTAAGGGGAGAGAAAGTATTTTTTTTTTGTCATGTTTTCATTCTTCTGAAGGGAAGAAATATAAGTGGAAAGAAAAGTTTCCCAAAATTGTAGCATGAAGTTTAACTCTCATATTACTCTTAGGAGGCAGGCATTATTATGCCCATTTTAACGAAATCAATGTGCACAGGTGATTCATAACTTACCTAATATCACAGCAAGGAGCTGGGCTAA
>NW_007825614.1:0-813 GCF_000696425.1 Galeopterus variegatus
CTTTTTCTACATCTTTTGACATCTGGGTCGAGGCTGACAAGCCTCCACAGCTCTTGCATCCTGCGAGACTACAGAATTACCACGTGGATGTTGCCAGGAATTACACCTTGTATCTTGCATAGAACTGCATCTAGCAACACCTGGGATTAGTTTTGCTGTAGCAGGAGCAGCCAAAATAGCTGGGTTACCAGGATCAGCATCCCGAGGTCATGAAGTGTGCCCCTGGTCTATGTCCTCACACCATTCTATATTTTTAGGCCTCTGGGCCTGGGATGAGAGTGGAACCTGGAAAATCTCTGAAATGCCTTCTGGGTCCTTTCCCCATTACCTGATGCACAGCACCTGGATCAGGGCTACTCTCCTCAGCAACAGGTTTTCTTGGTCACTCCACATCACCAGCAACCTTGGCACTTTCTCTCTCCCTGGGGGTGGTGTATACATGAGTGAGTTCTCTCTCTATTAGTCCCCACGAGAGCTGGCTGTATAAAAGACCCTGACACCTCCTCTCTCTCTCTTGCTTCCTCTCGCTATGTGATCTGCTCGTACCCGCCGGCTGCTTCCTGCTTTCCATCATGAGTAGAAACAGCATGAGGCCCATTCCAGATGCAGCTGTTCCAGAATCATAAGCCAAATAAATAACCTCTGTTCTTTATAAATTACCCAGTCTCGGGTATTTCTCTTATAGCAACACAAAATGGACTAACACATTCCCACAGCAGGGTATGGTCCCACATGATCTCAGTAAAGTTATTTGAGAAGTTGATCTCCACATCTCTCTACTTGGCACACACTGTTCTCTGTCTGTCCTCCACC
>NW_007825615.1:0-813 GCF_000696425.1 Galeopterus variegatus
GGTCTCAGTGACAATGAATACATGTCATACTGTGTTCATCCCTTGTGTCAGTGACCTTCTTACATGGACATGTGGTGTCATGGTTAGACTGCAGTCTGTGGAGAGCAAAGCACCCTGCTGTACAGCACCGAGTGTTAGGTAAACAGTCGGTGCTCATGCAAGTTAACCCCAGACCAAAGCAAAAGCACCTTTATGATATAAAAGACTCCAAAAGTATTTCTAAAAACAAGCACTACCACCACCTCATATTTATGTTGTGACTTACATATTAAAGGCACTTTCAATAAAACAATAATAGGAAAAAAAGAGAAAAAAAGTACTTTGACCACATCTTGTTTTATCTCACAATGAACCCTGTGTTGCGGTGGGTGGATTTATAGAAAGTTCAAGTGCAGTCAATCTCATCTCCCCAAAGAAACCGAGTTCTAAAGAGGCTTCAGATTCTTGGTGAAGGAAGCACAAAATATTCACGGTGTAGGTCTTCTGACTTTAAGTTCAGATCTTTTTTCCAAAACATCCAGGCAGCATTTAACAGGGACTAATCATCTGTGTGTATTGCACAAATATGCCCAGAGTAACTCCAGCACAGCTTCCCACGGCAATTGCGCCTCCTGCCAGGGCTTCAGCACTATCCCTCCCGTGGTTGTGGAATGGGTAAAGAGGCTCTGTCTGCTTTCGCTTTGGTTCCTATTCAGCATGTTCCGCAGCAGACCCATGGGTGGCCAGACAATGCTGCCACTGTCCAATACATTCCTTGCTGGAAGGTGCCTTCAGAGAGCCAAAATTCTTCCCAGTAAGGAAAGCAGTCTATTA
>NW_007825616.1:0-813 GCF_000696425.1 Galeopterus variegatus
TGTATACATAGCGGGTACCACTTAGCCATAAAAGAGGATGAAATTATGCCATTTGCAACAGCATGGACGAGTTTGGAGAAAATTATGTTAAGTGAAACAAACCAGACACAGAAAGAAATACCTCATGTCCTCACTCATAAGTGGGAGCCAAGGAAGACAGAAAGAAAGAAGAAAGAAAGAACACGATAAAATGTTGCACTTTCAGAAGGAGAGAACAGACCTGTAGTTACTAGAGGTGGGAAAGAGGGAGGAGGAGGAGAGTTAGGGAGTAATTGGGTGAGGGACTCAGAGGTAATTACTATTGTAATGATGAATAGGCTAATAATATTGATTTGGTCATTACATGCTGTACACAAATACTGATAGGCAACTCTCTACACCATAAATATGTATAACCAATTATGTTTCAATTCAAAAAATAAATTTAAAAATTTTTTAAATGGGATAAATAAATAAAATCAAGTTGATATACTGACAATTGAGGTAACAGATAACAGACACATGAGAAAATACACATAGTGGGTGAAAGCAGTGGGAGTATGTTCTTACACAGTTAATTCAGAAATAAACATTCAAAATTCTGCAACATTTTATAGTTCCCAATTAGCCAACATTTAAAACATTCAAACTGGTATATTGTTTTTGGAAAATACTTTGAAAAGTATGCATTAAAATTATCTAGATACTCGTCTTTGTCTCCATAAACAAACTACTGATAAATTTTATGGTCATTCATCATGGCTATAATCTATTATTTTGTAAGACAGAACATTAACCAATATAAAAAGTCCCCCAGAAAATATATTTATGACT
>NW_007825617.1:0-813 GCF_000696425.1 Galeopterus variegatus
TGGTACATGCATAACGGAATAACAGCTTCAAATAATTGACTTGATGCCCTTCGGACATATGGAGAACAAGCATTTAAAGACATATCTCCTTTTAGTCATCATAGATTCCATTTTGGTCCTGGCCACCTACTGTATTGAATGCACGCATATTCTTATTTTAGTCCTATTTAGAAAGAGCAGGTGACTAATGGTGTCAGTTAAAAAGTAATTCGAGTGAATAAAGTCTGAAAATATGTTTTCAGTAAAGGAAAAAGGAGAATCTGAACTTGCATCCAAATTCCAGATGTGCAGTATTTTATTTTCTTTATTTACTCTTTTTCAAAAAACTGGATTTGGGTGGGGGGGAGAATCCTGAAAATAAATCATTTATTGGAGATTAACATAGGTAACATGATCATTTTCTCTAGGAATTGATCTGGATTGTACTGAAATTTAAGCTTATTAAAAAGTAGACTGTGCAGGCAGCTATGACACTTTATTATCTTTTGGAATTTTTCTATGCTTGTTATTTCATTCATTTTTAGGTTAAGAAGGCTCTTTTATTCTGCCGTCTGGACACACTCTGAACCCCATCTCCACGATGCTGTATGTACACAATGGTTATTAGGCAATCCATATATCAGGAGAAGGGACACCCTCCCATAAGGTAAGATGACCAGCGTCATCAGTCATCTGTGCTGTTTTGGGGGAAAATCCATTTAGCTTTCACTTTTCTCCTTTAAATCAGCTAATGTGTACTAAATACAGCTCTCGCTGTACTTAGAAAAGAAAATCCAGGTTTGTTTTGGTACTGTTTCAATCTTTATGTTGTGT
>NW_007825618.1:0-813 GCF_000696425.1 Galeopterus variegatus
AAATTATACAAGTTACAAATATGACCACGTTCAATGCATGCAAAACAATTAGCGTGGGCCTAGAACACTGAAAGCTATTACTCTACTATTATTATATTAGTTCAGTGATAAAAGCCTCAGAACAAACACCTCCACCACGATGGAAAATGAAACTAACTCCAGCTTTCTCAGGGGCCTAAGCTTTATGTGGGCCTCTGGCTCCCTTCGGAGACATCTTGCAAGTTGGAAAATCTGAGTCAGGTGTGCTAATGATGTCCCATGTTATGAAGCAATATATTTCCCAGCTCTTGCCTGAAACACAGAATCTGGCCCCAGGGAGGTGTTAACCATGTGTACTAGTATCACCATATACATCTTGCATAACCAGTTTTGCTACTATTTGCCATATTTAGAATAACAGAATTTGTGACATACAGGGGACAGCCCTGGGACTCAGCACTGTCCAGCAACACAAGGCCTTCTCTCTGTTGTTGTTTCTTAAATGCCCAGAGCACAAGGCTGTGCTAGTACATTCCAGAAGTTCAATTAATGTTTGCTGAATGTATAAGTGACCTTTACAGGTCATGTAACTCATGCTCCTCTCCTATTTTACAGATTAGAAGCCTGAGGCCAGTTAGAGCAATGACTGAAATATACCTTCTGCTTGCAATATTAATTCATGTTAACAACTGTCTTCTCCCTAGAGCGAAGAGCTAATTTTCCAAAACTAATAAACTGGATTATGGAGAAGAAATAGTTTTAAGACATTTTTAAAAGTGTTCCTGTTTTTCTAAGCAGCTTCAATTTTCACAGATGAATTCTGATGATAATGTT
>NW_007825619.1:0-813 GCF_000696425.1 Galeopterus variegatus
AGCTTCTTAGGTCTCATGTTTCTCTGTCCATTCTCTGATTCTGCATCACAAAATTCCAAGAGCCCACCTTGGAGAGACAAATTATTCTCTGAAGTAGGGGCGAGACAAAGAAGCTGAACCAGGCAGAGCACACCTTGTACTGGTCTGGGCAGGTGGGAAGGAGAGGCAGAAACATACAACATTGCCAAGCTCACTCCCAGCACCAAGAGTCTTCAATGCTGTTCATGATAGGACTGCAGCACCTATGACTGAATTAATTGGTTAAAGTGTGTATGAAAGAAGTAGTTCCCCTTGAATTGGAGACTTTTGAAGGTCAAGGCTATTCTATTCCTCCTGCCTTGCTAAATAAAGAAAGAAAGATTGAGATTGTTATTGAACTCGTTTTTTTTTAAATTCACAAATACTTTTAGTAAGAAAGGCCATTTAAAATGGGAGAGTAACCCAGGAACCTTAAAGCAAAAGACTGCAATATCTAAACACACAAAAGTTAAACATTTTTACATTAAAATGGATCATAAGCAATGTTTTAAAATTTTTCAATTGAGATATGAGTTATAGTATTTTTTCCTCCAGGCAATTGGTTAATTACTCCATTACATAAAGAGCTCCTACAAATCAATATGAAAAGACTAAAAAGCCAACAGAAAAAATGAGCAAAAGATATGAATGGATAGTTTGCAAAAAGGAAAACCAAATCACCTTAGACACATGGAAAGGATTTTACCCATAGAAAGTGACACAAATTAAAACTACACTTTTCACCTTTGGATTGGCAAAATTCCCAAGTTTGATAACCCCATGTCGGCAAGGCTG
>NW_007825620.1:0-813 GCF_000696425.1 Galeopterus variegatus
ACATAAACTAATAGGCTCTGAAAGGTGAAGAGAAGACAGACCAGCCAGGGACCTCGGAACCTGAGGAATGACATGGTGATGAATTCCTTGGATTTTCTTATTGCCTTGTGTATCCCAGCCTAAATCTGGGAGAAGTTGACAACAAGGAATTGCCAATGGGCTCAGACAAAATAAAGCCTCAAGAAAAGCCTGCTCTTATTATTCAAAGAATCAGGAAAAGGAAAGTCTAGCAAGGCAGAAACTTTTGGAGGATAATTGCTATACTCTGCCAAACACAAAGGTACAAACTGTAGCCCAACCCAACTCCACCAGCAAAGGGTGAGGGGAGAGAGTAGGCTTCTTCCTTTCCAGGCTATAATGAGGTGCCTCAATGTCCTGCCAAGGCGGTGTTGGAGAAGGTCAAGTGGGAAGCCAGGACTTTCGCCCCCACCGGGGGGTAAGCAGACCTCTCCCACTCCCATGGTGTCAGTGGACCTCCACCCTGCCCCCACTTTGCTGTCAGATGCCAAGTGCAGAGTCGGGACTTTCTCCCACACTTGGCTTGGCAACAAGGACACCCCACTACAGTGTCAGTGAAGGCTACCATGTGGGGAGCAGTAGTGAGGTGCCTCTCCACTTCCCAGCCTGGGTGTCATCAGTGAACATCTAGTGGAAAGCCTGAACTCCTAGCCCCATCCAGCAGTGACAAGAACGCTTTCCATCCCCGGGTGTCAATGAAGGCTGAGAGCAGAACCTGGATGATCATACCTAGCTGTCAGTAATGAGAAGGTGTCCCCGCTTTTCCCACAGAAGTGGCACCAGAGAAAGCCTTAG
>NW_007825621.1:0-813 GCF_000696425.1 Galeopterus variegatus
TCTATATTGCATTCATAAGTTATGCTTCCTTCAAACTGTAATTTTTGTACAGCTCCACTTCTTTATTTCAACTGCTTCATTTTCAGTAGAAATCTAGACCAGTTCCCCTCGATTCATCCGAAGCTTATTATATGCCATCCATCCATGTCCTTTGCCTGGTTTCACCTACACAATGACCTCAACCATCTCAGATAAATTGATGACTCCTAAATCTATGAATCTAGCACTGTCATCCAGACTTAAACATACACAGCTCTTCTTGCTTGCTTTAATGTATCCATCATTCCTGCAGAAGCTATTTGTTAATTGCTTTCTACATATAGGGGTCATAGTATAATTGGTCATTAAAGTACTAGGTATGGAAGAATACCTCTAGAGTTTAAGTATTGAAGGGGTTTACCTTCTAGAAGTAATAAACTCACACAAAATAAATGCAATAAAATATTATGTATTCTGCTAGAATAATGTACAGGGTATAGTAGAGATACAAAGAAAGGAGTGGTAAATTCTATCTGTTTGGAGTGTGGGTTGGGAGAAGGGGATGGTTACTACTAAAAACCTTGTTCATAAATAGTTTATCCTCCATTCCCCCCAAGTTCCAAAAACCATGCCTGCTTTAATAAAAGAAAAAAAAAACTGTTTTGCATAAAGAAAGTAGGGTACACTTGCCAGCTTTAATTAACCACAATGAGATGAGTGATATGAGTCCAAACACACACACACACACACACACACACACACACACACACACGACATATGGCATACTTATACAAATTAAGTGCTAGGCTGTATTACAAAGTACCGTAAGTTAAA
>NW_007825622.1:0-813 GCF_000696425.1 Galeopterus variegatus
TCATTTCTCTCTGGTTGCTAGCAATTCTTACTCCTCCCCCTTTTTACTTTTATTTTTTTTTATCTGCCCTGTGCATCTGTGAAAAGCCTAGATGAGGTTGATAATGTGCATGTAAAATTGATACTGAGTTTGGCACATCTTGAAATCACGCCATGATCTTTTCAGTCACTCTCCTAGATCTTTTCTTTAAAAATAATTTCCTGTGTGCTCAATATTTAATATTTTGCTGCCATCTGAGAGGAAATGTATCTGTTCTGTCTAAGAAACAGACCCTATCATGGAACAATAATAACACCTATCATAAACTAGTGCCTACTGTATTTGATATATATGTGCATAGATATTACACATTATATATTAAAAAAATTTTACATCAACACTTTGTGATAGGCCTCATTTTTCCCATTTCACAGATGAAAAAACTAAGAATTACAAAAATGTAAAAACACAAGTCATTCAGTCAAGCATGCAACATTTACTTACTGTGTACCTATTAAGTGCGTAACACTGTGCTACGTGCTTGGAATACAATGAATAACAAAACCATCCAGGAACCTTGCCTTAATGGAGTTACACTTTAATGGAGAAGGTGGATATTAATCAAAAAACACACAAATTTATGAAAACTTACAATTGAAATGATGTTAGAAAGAGAGGTATTTGATGTTATTATGATGATTTGGCCAAGCCAGGTGGAATACAATAACACTATAGCATCACTAGAACTTGAACTTTAAAGACAATTTTGGAAATACTCTAAAATATTTCTGCATTCTTGCCACTTGGCTAGACTGCATTTTTGTCTACCCTTTT
>NW_007825623.1:0-813 GCF_000696425.1 Galeopterus variegatus
GGTGTGGGGACTACTCCCACCCCTCCAGAAATGGTCCCTGACTTAGTAACTGCCCATAATATCAGACAGAGACACATCTCCCTGGGTCAGATGATGAAATTGAGTGCATCCTCCATTGAGACCCGGGTGTGACCCTTCCTGATAGTCACGATCTCACCACCATGTCTCAAGTACTCGTGGTATTTCAGCAATGCACTAAACATGTAGACCAGCACACTCCTAACTCTAACCTTCTGAGGCAGGTGCTGCATTTTCCACTTGAGTATGAGTCATCAAATAGCTAGCCCAAGTCGCAGAGCAGGATTGAAAACCAGTTCTCTGTGACTTTGGAGCTGGGCCCCAACCATCATGCTCTGCACTGTGGAGATGACACCCCCCTGCCCCCCGCCCCAAACTCTCTGCAACCCAGCTGCCTTTGCTAAAGTGGTTTTCCTCCTGCTGACTTGTCTATTAGGTTAGAAGACGAGCTGCAGTTCTCTATAAATTATGTTGATGATTATTCTTAAGTAGTTTCATAACATAGAAGTTTTCAAAGTAACCTTCCGTTTATGAGACGTATATGTAATTACTTTAAAACAGTTTTTTTTTTTGCTTTGGGAGTTTTAAGAAAAAGTAGATTACACAACTCCAACTCAGCAGATAATTTTCATTCTCTTGTGTATTACATATCTTCTTGACAGAGAAGGACCTGAGAATATCATTTCCCTGGTGTTCAAGGTAGAATTGAGCACAGGGTAACAGAGGGTCAAAGCGAATTTGTGAAGAATTTATTATAACGATGCTCATTTTCTGGACAAGAAAAATAAATGAGTC
>NW_007825624.1:0-813 GCF_000696425.1 Galeopterus variegatus
CACTAAAGAGATTTAAATTAAAAATTTGTATGTTTCTAGATGTTTCTCAAAGTTCCAACCAGGCACTAAAAAATGAGGTTTTTCTAATTCCAAGGCACCATTACAACTTTTTGCACAATGTTTATGGGAATCTGGACTCTAAGTCAAGATCCAAAATAATAGAAGAAAAAAAAAAGGAAAAAAAAAAAAAAACAGTTCCCTTAAAAGTCAGCTGGATGAACAACAAGCTCAGAGATTTTGCCAATTGCATCTACAACCTCTAAAACAACTTCATAAAATTTTGTTTTATATTTCTTTGCTAGAAAGTCTTATTTGCCCCATAATCAGACATACATGTTCTGTTAAAAATATACCTTTACTCCATTGTGGTTTCAATTTAAATACTGCTCAATATAAAACATACCAACCTACTATTTACTAAGTTTTTAAAGAATAGCCCCACAGAAAAACAAAACTTATTTGAAAATGACCTTCACCTTAACTAAATATTTCATTTTCACATTTATTTACTTCAAACTGCAGATCATACCTTATTCCCTGAAACCTCACAGTATTCAACAAGTCGGGTCCCTTAAGGAACAGTATGAAGAGATTTTGTGAAATTCAAGCAGTTGAGCTAGAAGTCCCTTGAAGAATAGAAATAGAACACACAACTTCCCAAAGAACGAAGGCAGAAAAATATATTGGAAACCCTGTAACAATCCTAAAGAGAACAAACTACATATTTTATTTTACTTTTTTAAAAAAAATTCTGTCTCGGGGCCGGCCCGGTGGCACACTGGATAAGTGCGCCGCTTGGGAAGCGCGGCGGCG
>NW_007825625.1:0-813 GCF_000696425.1 Galeopterus variegatus
GTGCTGACAACACCAAGCCAAGGGTTGAGATCCCCTTACCGGTCATCCTATTAAAAAAAAAGGAAAAAAAAAAAAATGTAACACCCAAGGATAATTTTTATATTATAAAAAAGTTATAAGATGAAAATAATACATGTGAAAGAGTGCCAATTCTGGCTAACTAGTTATAATTCTATAGTTATAGCCAACATTTTTGTGGCTCCTCACTAATGACCATGGATATTTAATAGAACAAAACAAATTCTTATAAAGTACAGTTTTTATAAAGCATTCCTATGTAGAATTCAACATTGCTTACTGTTGTTGATACTGCTTTATTAGTCTGTCCTTAATTGTCAGTTTTCTTACAAGCCATTCATACATACCTTATCATTTCTTCGATAGCCTTTTCGAAAATTAAGAATTAACCTCTTGAGGATTAATTCTCCGATTTGTGGAAATTTTGAGTTGATAATTGCCACTAATGCTGCATAAACATGGGTAAAGATTGGAGAAGCACTCTGTGCTTGCAAGACAGATCTGGACAGCAGTCCTCTGTTTAAAACAATTAAAAAAAAGAGTCAACAATAATCACCAATTGAATTAGGGAAAAAGAAAGTTTAATCCAGTAATATTACTCCTCTGTAAATAATAATAGTCAAATCAGGACTAAATTTTTATCACTTTCTAGGAAAAGAGTTTGTCTTACTAATAAATAATAACTGCTTTTGAGAAAACTAAACTTGAATTTGTGCTTTTGTAAAATAGAATGAAATTTTACTACAATTTTTTCTTCAAATTTTTTTCTCTCAAAATATAATTCCTCTTTTCCTG
>NW_007825626.1:0-813 GCF_000696425.1 Galeopterus variegatus
TTTTTTTAATCATTGGAGAAAGAAATGATATTCCTTAATAATGTTCTAAAAACAGAGGTGGCATCAAAGAAAGGAATTTATAAATACACTCTCTCTACTCCTTTGAGCACACTTAAAAATTTTCTGTTCAAGCTATTGCATACAAAAAAGCCCCAGTCTATTTTGTGGGCCACCAGCATTTTAGAGATTAATCATGCTTGGGTTCTCTAAAGGCATCAAAACTTTGAGAAAAAGTTTCTTATTTTCCTTTATGAAATTTGTGGCAAAGGGTAGAGGGACTGAGGGAATTTGGAGCGAAACTCAATATGCTTTTCTGTCTTTGCATTAGAGTATTTCCCTTGTGACAGGTGGGGAAACTGAGGCCTAAGGAATTTAAATCTCTCTCTCTCTCTTTCTCTTTTTTTTACTTCATTGTTAGAGGTTAGGACATGATAGCTCCCAGACAGGGCTGTTATGAAGGAAAGTTCATAGCAATTTACAAAGCCGTCAGGAAGCTCCAGACAACAGGCACTAGGGAGCGTAATGTATCGGAATAAGACTGAAGCTCAGAATGGAGCCAACTGAAATAACTGAGATGCTTTTAATTCATAAACAAAACGAATCTGGTGTCCATCCAGATAATTGAATTTAAAATGGGAAGAATTTCGATGTAACCAGAAATGATTTCTGAAGGGTTTTTACAGTCTTGCCTAGAGGAGAATGGTGAGAAATTTGTGTTTACTCATCAGGTGGCAGAAGACCATGGGGAGGGTTGGCCAAACCCGAAGTGAAAGCCCCCCCATCACTGACTAGCTCCGTGGTGCAGGGCAGGTC
>NW_007825627.1:0-813 GCF_000696425.1 Galeopterus variegatus
CATCACTGTAGAAAGTTCCCTCTTGCTCTTCTCCTGTTAATCCACACCATCCTCTCCCTGCCTCCACCACCACACAGGCAACCATTATTCTGATTTCTATAACCATTGGTTCATTTTTCCTGTCATTGAATTTTAGATAAATGGGATCACACAGTATGTCTTTTTTTTTTTTTTGTATTTGTCTCCCTTCTCTAACATAATGTCAGTGAGATACATCTATGTTTTGTGTATCATTCCTTTCTATTGCTGAGGAATATTTCACAGTTTGAATACATCAAAGTTTGTTTATCTGTTCTCCTGTTAATGGATATTTGGGTTATTTCCAGTTTGGGCTACTATGAATAAAGCTAATATGAGCATTCTTGTACATGTTATTTTCCGGATGTATGTTTTCTTTTCTCTTGGGTATATACTCAGAGTGGAACTGCTGGGTCATGGAGTAGGTATAAGTTAACCTTTATAAAAAACTGCTGAACTGCTTGCCAAGGTGGTTGCATGAGGGTCCCAGTTGTTCCACATCTTTGCCAATCTCTTGGCCTCTTCAATTTCAGCCTTTCTAGTGGATTTCAGTATAGTTTTAACTTGCGTTTCCCTAATGACTAATATCTTTTCATATGCTTATTGGTCATCTGTATATATTCTTTGGTGAAATGTCAAGTCTTTTGCTTTTTAAAAATTAGATTATTACTGATTTATATATCTTTATATATTTTGGATACAACTTCTTTATCAGATACACACATTGTGAATATATCTCTCAGACTGGTTTGCCTTTTCATTTTCTTAACATTGTCTTTGGAGTAGGAAGCATTT
>NW_007825628.1:0-813 GCF_000696425.1 Galeopterus variegatus
TCTCTATGGCATGACCTTCCTTTTGGGGGTTCTGGGCTGACTGCTGATGGGGTTCAAGTCACGCTCCCCCAAGATATTTGAGAAAACAGCAGAAGCAGCATTGTCACTCTCACCGTCATCTACCTGTTTCCCCTGAAACATGTCATTAGACCCTCATTCGATAGGTGCTTCCCTATACCTGGAGGAGAAAAGAAACATCCTTATCTCTGAAGACATAGGGACACAGAGAACATCTTAGCAAACAGGTCTTCCTAAGTTCCCCCCAGTTTGCTACCATTAGATGATCCCCCTTCATCCAGTCATTTCCACGACTATCCACTGCTTCGTCAAACCTAGCACAAAAAATACACAGGCTTGCTGTTTCTTAAGGTCTTTATTTGGGCTCCCATGTTCCATGAAACATATTAAATGAATTTGTATGCTTTTCTTTTGTTCATCTGTCTCTTGTTATAGGGGCTTCTGCCACGAAGCCAGGATGGGTGAGGAAACAATCTTTTCCTCCCCACACTGCCAGCTGAGCTATAAGCCCCTGACCATCCTCCATGCCAGCCAGTTGTGTGCTGAAAGTTCTCTGAGCTGAGTATGCTTCTCCCAGCACATCTACCTTACCCTTGCACTGCCAGAGAACCTGCATGCTCACAAGTAACCTGATAAGAGAAATCTTTAGGGCTCAAAAGAATGACTAAAAGGTAGGGGAATAGTTCTTTAATTTCAAAATAGCAAGTTAAAAAACATTTGAGGGTAGGGCCGGCCCGGTGGCGCACTGGAGAAGTGCGCTGCTTGAGAGCGTGGTGGCGCTCCCGCTGAGGGTTC
>NW_007825629.1:0-813 GCF_000696425.1 Galeopterus variegatus
TTAATACTCTATTTACCATTTCTATTTGAAAACTTACATTTATTATATGGACAGTTTTCTCATTTCAAATTCTGACATAAAAAGTGTTCAAAGTTTTGTTGAAAGCTTTCACACATTAAAGAGATTTAGAAAGATATTTAACTTTATTTTCACTATTCAATGAGCTGCCTGATAAGATATCCCATATTTACTGCATTGTTTCCCCCATAATTTGATTTTCCCATAAACTGATTTGGGTATAAAAGGTAACAACACAGGATTCTCTTCCCATATAAAAGGACTGGTAACTTCTCTCAGAAAGTTTTTAAAGTCGGCGCCTGGGACTGGCCAGCAAAGGCTGCCGCTGACTGCTGGCGGCTTTTCTTGAGGACAAGGGGAAAAAATCCTCCTGGCGCTTCGCGACCGGGCCACTCCTGCCCCTGGGATGCCCACTGGGCAGTCTGTGTCCCGGGAGTCAGCTGCGTCTACTACGACCTCCACCCCCCTCATCCCTAAGAAGGAGCGGAAAACTCGAAGCTTCTGTGTGTGCAGCGTCAACTTTGCTCCCACAGTTCCTCCCCTGGGGATATCAACCATGACTTTTATGATGGTGAGGAAAGAAATCACCCTCTTTCTGCCCCTCCAAGGGTCTTGAAGGCCCCGCTGACAGATGAGGGTTGCAGAAGACACGCCCCAGCCCAGCCCAGTATGCACAGAGTGGGGAGATGTCCGGTTAGGGAGGCGGAGACTGGACAGAAACCACACACCCTGTGGGGCCACCACTGCGTGATCCAGCAGCCCAGGCCAGAATGCATGGAACAGGGAGAAGTCCTG
>NW_007825630.1:0-813 GCF_000696425.1 Galeopterus variegatus
CGGGGGGGGGGGGGGGGGGGTAGAGGGAGAGAGAGAGAGAAAATGATAGAATCTCCTTTTCTGAAGAGTATATAAGGTCACAGGTCCCAACCCAGGATGACTAAAAAGGTCCCTGCAAGATTGTTTCTTACTTTTTGAGAATGAGTGAGAGGAACCCATCAGTTGCTAGAAAGGGAGAACCAAATACTCTGTGGTGTAATCTAGGTAAGAATAGCATCCGACACTGTTCCTGACAATCGGAAAAGCAACCGGCGGAAAGAAAACCATCAGATCTTCCGCATGCTGGAGGCCGTACAGAGGACGAGCTGGCTCTGGATCCAGGTTCTGAACTGAGGGGCTGTGAACCTTCTTCAACTCCAGTCCTCTGAGGTTTTCTCCAGCTAACTCTGTGAGCATTTTTGCCAAGCGGATGATGAGTTTTCATAGTTCCTGTTGTTTCATTATTCCTGGGTGAAGGATGAAAGGCGATCTTTTTATTAAGCCGATCCTGTGACTACAACACACTAACTCAGGAAGCCACCAGGACCAGTTCCAATGATCTGACTCCCAGCACTGAGAAATACCCCAAACCCTGGAATTATTTGCCATCCTTGGTTTTACAACACTCCACACCCACTGGGCTGTAAGCTTAGGGCAATTCAGTCTAGGATTAAGAATATTGGCTTTGGAACCTAAGAAACTTGAGTTCGGTTTAAGTCTCAGTTTTGCCACTTAACTAGCTTTGTGATATTAGACAAGGTACTTAACTTCTCTTCACCTTTGTTTCCTCATCTGTAATGTGCTGACAACCACGGTCCTCTCCTCACAGGGTTT
>NW_007825631.1:0-813 GCF_000696425.1 Galeopterus variegatus
TTATGATACTATATAATAGGTTTTCCAAGTGTCAAGTAAGGGAAATCTTATGTTTGGAAAGACTATCGACTGCAGAGTGTCAGGAGTTAGGTCATTTCAACTAGTCAATTCAAGAA
Organism: Galeopterus variegatus; assembly: GCF_000696425.1. Taxonomy (NCBI): domain Eukaryota; kingdom Metazoa; phylum Chordata; class Mammalia; order Dermoptera; family Cynocephalidae; genus Galeopterus; species Galeopterus variegatus. The sequence goes on from NW_007825631.1 coordinate 117, forward strand.
ATATGTAGTGATCTGAGATGGACAACACTGTGGAATTGCTCAAGTTGCTTACAGACAATTACCTGACAGATGTTAAGTCCTGAAGAGAGAAGCACAGAAAAGAGGTTTGTCACACAGACTGGTGGTGGGGTGGTGGGAGAAGGTGCTGGGAAGAGCTTTCCAGAGGAAGCCTTGAGTAAGTGCTTCTTGAAGAGGGAAGGCGCCTCTGAACACTTTCTTTAAACATTTTCTAGCTTTGAATTTTTATTCTAGTAACATTCTTAAAACATTATAAGAGCACATTCTGGATCACCTGGGTGCTCACCCTCTAACAAGCTGAGAGTGAGATTTGCAGCTGAGAGGTGGTCAGGTGCCCAACCACCTGAATTGAACTATGTGCTAAACCACTGGAGGGTTTTGAATAAAAGAGTGACACGACCTGGCTTATACTTCTAAGAGATCACTCTTGTTAATGTGAGGAGAATGGATTATGCAGAAGGGCAAGGGTAGAAGCCACAACACCAGTTATGAAGTTTTTAGAGTAGTCATGACATGCAATAATAATTGGTTAAACCAGGAGTGCTGGAACTGAGATTGAAGGAAGTGGGTAGATTCTTTTAGGACATGATTGGGATTTAGTTTCTTTCAAAGGAAAGGATAAGTCTGAGCTCAGGCCTAAAGGATTAATAGAAGTTGTCCAGCAAAGGGGTAGAGAAAG
>NW_007825632.1:0-813 GCF_000696425.1 Galeopterus variegatus
AGGTCCACATGGTCTCCATCAAGCCAGTGAGCGCTCCATACACACACGGCACTATGATGAGGGACATGCACACATGCTTGGACAGTTTGCTGCCATAAGGCAGAGGCTTGCAGATGGCCATGTGCCGATCAAAGGACATCACAGCCAGGATATACATCTCCACGTGGAGCAAGGCAATAAAAATGTAACACTGCACCAGACAAGCAGGATAGGAAATGGTTTTCTTCTCTGGAAAGAAAATCTCCAGCATCTTTGGGGTCACATTGGAAGAGAAGCACAGATCCACAAAGGGCAAGTGGCTCAGGAAAAAGTACATGGGCGTGTGGAGCCAGGCATTGACCTGGATGAGTACAATCCTGCCAAGGTTCCTTGCCAGTGTGACCTTGTAAATGGCCAGAAACAGCATGAAGAAGAGAATCTTTTTAATATCTTCTTGGACCTATAGGTCATTCATGAGCCTGTTGTTTAATTTCCAAGTGTATTGTGTCCTGAGTTTCAATTGTTATTAATTTCTAGTTTTAATCTGCTGTGGTCTGCAAAGATACTTGGGATTTTTTCAATTTTTTTCTTTTTAATTCAAAGGAGCCTTTATTTTCAATCAACAACATCTAGTACAAAATAAGAGGAAACAAAAGAAAAAGGATTAGTTTTATCTCTCACAAATATTGGACTAGATCAACCTGGAATTGGAAAAGAGGACGTGGATGCTCAGAGAGAGGTGAAGTCCCAGTGGAGAGCCTATGAGCATCGCTTACCCCTGAGATGCTGAACTTTCTGTTAAGGCAACAAAACACCCAACTTACACTGATTTGC
>NW_007825633.1:0-813 GCF_000696425.1 Galeopterus variegatus
TAATCAGAGTTTCTCAGAAGTTGATCTTTGAAGTTTTCCATACTTGGCAGTGCTGCCCCCACTCTTGGTGGTGCTGGGAACAGGGCACATGTCTGCCAGGCTCACCACGCTGTCCATGGCCTCTGTCACAGCGTCTGGCACGTGCCAGGCCTCTAGTAATACCGCCGGGTGTTGAATGATGGGGTGCTTCTCCTTCCTTGCACTCAAGGGGAGCCAGGAGGGGCCTGTCCCAGCACGTCGCTGTCTTCCCTCACCTGCCCCGAGAGCTCTGATAAGAGCTTTCTCGTCAGCCTGAACACATCTGTGCACATCTGTTAGTAGGTGCATTAACATGCTTCTTGTTTTGCTTTTATCACAAGACGTGGTCCTAAGGGCAGAGCTTTTATGACATAAATGCTATTGCCTTGGGCCGGCCCAGTGGCGCACTGGAGAGTGCGCGCTCCCGCCGAGGGTTCGGATCCCATGTGGAGACCGGTTCCCACTCACTGGCTGAGCGCGGTGTGGGCGCAACACCGAGGGTTGCGATCCCGTTGCCGGTCAGTAAAAAAGACAAAAAGGAAAAAAAATGCTATTGCCTTAAGTCTTTTGGATGAAGGTCTATTTTTCAAAATGCTGCACTAAAGACACACCTAGGAAGCCCTTATGAGGTTTTCGTTGCTATGATGAAGAGCTATCCAGCTTTTTGTGTAGAACATCCTGTAAACCAATTGAGCATATCTTGTTATCACCCTAAAAACAATCTTGCAATTAAATGAAATTGCTGCTGATATGGAGACACTGAAACTGGGCTCACTTCTGTGTGTCATTTAATGC
>NW_007825634.1:0-813 GCF_000696425.1 Galeopterus variegatus
AATTATTATACCTGTGTAATCTGTCAAGTTTCTGAAGTACAATTCCTATTTCTTATTTTTTTCTTTTTTGACAAAATTATGTTTAGCCTTTCTTAAAACATCCACATGTATTTTAAGATAAAAACCATAAAATTTTACACAAACACACACATACACACACACACACACACACACGATCTAGAAATTTTAGTTGGATTTAAATTGAATTTACACATTATGGCTTGAAAGATTTAACATCACCTCTAAAATATTAGCTATTAATAAAATTTAGTAACATCACTTACATATTTACTTATTTAGGTCTTTATTAACAATTTTTTAAAAATTGTATAATTTATGGAATAAATATTGTATCTTTTCTTTAGATATATTTTCAGGTACTTTACAAATTTGATTTTTATTGTAAATAGTGTAATTTCAAACTCTTAAATAACAATTTGAGAATAGTTTTAGATTAAAAGAAAAAAATTAGAGATATTATAGGGCATTCTTATATATTCAACACCCAGTTTTCCCTATTTCAAATCAGTTGCTGGACTATCTAGTAAGATTATGTCTACCTCTATAGGAAGCTACCAAACTGTCCTACAAAGTGGCTGATCCATTATGCATTTTCACCATCAATGAATGGGAATTCCTGTTCTTCTGCATCCTCCTCAGAAGCTGGAATTCTCAGTTTTTGAATTCTAGCCATTCTTATGACTATGTAGTGGTATCTCATTGTTTTAATTTGTGATTTCCTAGTAGCATGCAATGTAGACCATGTTTTCATATGTTTATTTGCAATCTGTATATCTTCTATGGACAGGTTTC
>NW_007825635.1:0-813 GCF_000696425.1 Galeopterus variegatus
GAAAACAAATTGAAGATTTCTCAAACAGCTACAGATAAATCTTCCATATGATCCAGCAATCCCTCTCCTGGTTATGTATCCAGAGGAATGGAAATCACCATGTCTAAGAGATACCTGCACTCCCATGTTTATCACAACTCTGTTTACAATAGCCAAGATATGGAACCAACCTAAATGTCCATCGATAGATGATTGGATAAGGAAACTGTGGTATTTACACACCATGGAATACGACTCCACCATAAAAAGAATGAAATACATCCATTTGCAACAACATGGATGAACCTGGAGAAACTTATGTTGAGCGAAACAAGCAAAGAACAGAGGGATAAATATCTCATGTACTCACTCATATGTGGGAGCTAAGAGAGAAAGGAAGGAAGGAAAGAAAGACCACAGTAGTGCCATGATCCAACAGAGGGAGGGAACATTCCTAGGGCTACAAATTGAAGTTGAGGGGAGAGGGGGAGGGGGAGTGAGTTTGCGAGATAATTGGAAGGGGACAAAGTGTACAAAAGCAATTTCTGGTAAGGGTTATGTCCCCAGTATGAATCTGGTGCCCACATCATGGGCAGGAGGGGGAACAATCAGCTTTGTATCTCATGAATATTCTAAATAAATAAAGTAAGTAAGCAAATAAATAAATAAAAGCAAATGGCAGTCTGTGGAGTGAAAATTAAAAGATGAATAAATAAATAAATAGATAGATAAATAAATAAAGTAGTCTCAGAAAAAAATCATACAGGGAAATTTTTTCTGTATTCAAATGTGTAAGGAGAATGAATTTCCTTTATCTTGTTGGTTAGTTCTTTA
>NW_007825636.1:0-813 GCF_000696425.1 Galeopterus variegatus
GCATGTAGAAACAGACATTTATTTTAAAAACATGTTTTGCAGGCTGTGAATTGAGAATAAGATGTATTTTGCCCAATCTCCTCATCCCCACTATCTACGGACTGAAATATAACAGCTAATAAATAAATGCCATGAAAGAGAGAAAACTTGAAAATTATCTGAATGAAAACTTGAAAATTATCTGAATGAAAACTCTCTTATGAGAGATTGGGAAGTTAGGGTCCAGTAGGTTAGAGAAATGACATAATGAACACTATCATGGAGCTGGGTAGTGATGAGGCCAATAACTAACTAGTCCACTAGCTTCTTGGAATACACCACAGCTTACTCAGCTTACTTGTAACAATGTCCCCTGCCTTCCTCAACCATGATTTCTGCTATAATTTCATCCCCTGTCATGCATTTTGATGACTTCAGTGACTATCTATAAACTGATGAATCCCAAATCAATTCTCTAGCCCAAATCTCATTAGCCTGTTAGATGTCTTCATTTGAGTGCTTTATTGATGACTGTAATTCAACTTGTCTTCCTAGTTTTTTCCTAAGGCAGCTTCTCTTTCTGTGTTCCCATAGCAGTCACATTTCCCCACCAGACTACTTATACATGTAATTGTCAGTGTGCTTGTCAAACAGGGCATAGATTCTAAGCTCATGATAGCAATGACTTCGTTTGGTTTATTGCTTTATCCCTAACACCTAGTATATAGTAGAAGGATCATAAATCACTTAGTGTACCACGGGTGTATTATCCTAGCTCCCCAGAAGACAGAGACTGAGGCAAATGATTATTGCTACTACTTTGTTAGGAAGTGT
>NW_007825637.1:0-813 GCF_000696425.1 Galeopterus variegatus
CAATAATATTTCTTTGATTCCTTATGACATATGAGGAATATCCATCTTTCATACCTGATGAGTAAATAGTTCAAGGCTCAATGCAGATTATTTTTTTCACCTCTCTTCACGGGGAAGGTTAGCACTCACGAACGTTCAGGCTCATCATCAATCTCATGCCTCTCACACTAGCCAACAACACAGCCTTACCCTCTAGCCTTGGCGGTCTTACCGGAAACACAGCCCACCTCCACCTGCAGGCTCCAGGTGGCCACCTCCAGGAGTGGCTTCCTGCTATAACAGAAACTAGATAGGAGGATGTGGACCAAGCCACATTCACCTAAGTTCCAGATCTCCTTTGTAACTAGTGTCCTTCATCCACTGTTCTGACGTGCCACAAAATAAATGATTGATGCATTGGTCCCAGAGCCTGGCCTAAATTCTGAGGTTCACATTGCCCAACTGCGTGTCTGCATTCTGGAGCCCTCCCTGTCTCATTCTACGGATTTTTTTGGTGTCTGACTCTCCAACTGCCTTTGTCCCTATCTGACTGGTCTTCTACCCATTCAACTTTCCCTCAATTCTGAGTTCTCATGATTCCGGTTTCCCTGGCTGAGGGCCACCCTGTGCCTCTCACTAGACACAGAGATGTGTCCTGACAAATATCAAGAACATAAAACAGAAAGATATGAAGAGGCTGTGAAAAAGCCATGCTAGATGTAAAACCATGGAACCATTAGGTAAATGTAAGAAGGAGACACAGCATATCAGCAAACGCAGACTGGATACACAAGAAAATATTTGGAGTAAGTGGAGTCACCCTCCACCAGGCAG
>NW_007825638.1:0-813 GCF_000696425.1 Galeopterus variegatus
TTTTTTTTATTCTGTTGTAAATTGTTTTTTCTTAAATTTATTTTCAAATTATTCATTACCGGTGTGTAGAAATACAACTGATTTTTGCATATTGCTCTTGTATCCTGCAGTCTTGTTGAACCTGTTTTAATTTTAATACTTTTTTGGTGGGGATGTTTTAGGATTTACTGTATAGAAGATTATGTCATCTGTGACTAGAAGAAGTTTACTTCTTGCTTGATGGCTTTTATATCTTTTTCTTGCCATATTGCCAAGGGTAGAACATCCAGTACTACATTGAAAAGAAGTGGTGAGAAAGGACATCCTTGTCTTGTTCCTGATCTTAAGGGGAAAGCATTCAGTCTTTTACTGTTAATATGATGTTAGCTATGGATTTTTCATAGATGTTCTTTATGAAGTTGAGGAAGTTTGTTTTTTATCATGAAAGGGTGATGGATTTTGTCAGAGTCTTTTTGGGTGTTTCTTGAGACGATCATGTAGATTTTGTTCTTTATTCTCTTAATATGACGTGTTACATTGGTTGGTTTTTGGTTGCTAAACCAACCGTGTATTTCTGGAATAAACCCCATTTGGTTATGATATGTAATCTTTTTTTGTATGTGTTACTAGATTTGGTTTGCTAGTAATTTGTTGAGGATTTTTGTGTCTATATTCGTAAAGGATATTTGTCTGTACTTTTCTTGTGTTGTCAGTTTCAGTGGTTTGTGTCTTTTTAGAAATTTGTCCATTTTAAGTAAGTTATGTAATGTGTTGGTCATAGTATTTTCTTATCTTTTTTTTTTTTTTTTTTTTTTTTTTTTTTTTTTTTTTTTC
>NW_007825639.1:0-813 GCF_000696425.1 Galeopterus variegatus
CTTGTCATGAAAATGCTCTTTGTGTGTATTTGGGGATGGGCTGGCTTTTTGATGGCCTTGATGGAGGAATTCTTCTCTCAAGTGGTGGTGGTTTGCTTAGATGCTGGCCCAAATTGGATTGTGCAGCCTGACATTACAAATCAAGGCCACAAGCACAGCACTGTTTTTATCCTTTAGCGCACAACCAGCAATCCCAAGCCTGCATTCCTTAAAGGTTATGTTTGCCTTAAACTAATTAAAGCCATTTGTATCAAATGACTGGAACAACTTCCCTTTAGAAAGTAAAGAAAATAACTGAAAGAAGTTGGTTAAAAAAAAGAAGTCTGAGTTAATTTCCTCAACTGAGATGAGAGCTACACTATTAATTTTATTACTTCCAAATGTGAAAATAAATCAGTTAGGTGAGAACTGCATTTTCACATAGATTAGTCTGCAAAGTTGGAACTAGGCTCTTTGGAGAATAGCTGACCTGCAAATGCTAATGCAGTGTGTATAGAAATCAAAGGCTACCACAACCAAATATGCAGAGTGATTCTCACAGGTCTTTTGAAATCACCTTTTGCTTTAGTCATGTAGAGTTACAGAAAGCGTTAAGTACACTTTTGTGCATTGGGCATATACCCTTGTAAGTATCTGTTCATTTCCATCATGCAAATGGGCTAGATTATGATGAATTTACCACAAATCATGAAGTATATCTGAGAGAATGTTTTTAAATGAATGTTTATTCCTTTGAAATTATGTACTTACTAAAGCTCTACTGGTGTGAGATCCCCTGCCAAGAGCAAGAGACACAAAGACACCGAAGGAGCT
>NW_007825640.1:0-813 GCF_000696425.1 Galeopterus variegatus
CCCTTCCTAAAATATAAACTAAAAATATCGGTATTGCTTGATAAGCATGTAAAATGCAGCCCCTCACAGAGTTGCTGGGATGTTAATTTGGAGCTCTAAAGTACCAAATGTGGGGCCAGCCCGTGGCTCACTCGGGAGAGTGCGGCGCTGATAACACCAAGGCCCCGGGTTCGGATCCCATATAGGGATGGCCGGTTAGTTCACTGAGCGTGGTGCTGACAACACCAAGTCAAGGGTTAAGATCCCCTTACCGGTCATCTTTAAAAAAATAAATAAATAAAGTACCAAACGTGCCCTCTAAGTGGAAAAGAATGACACTGTGATGGTGGCGTAGAGGGCAGTGGGTTCATGTGAGGACAGCGGCCAGCTACTCCACCATGTGCTCTTGTGGTCAGTCCTCCGCTGTCTGTGAGGCCTGTGTCTACTTAAGCCAGCCACAGAGTTCTTCAGAAAGTCGCACTCCCTAATTGCCACACCGATGCACCATCCTGGAATCAAGCACTTGTGGGTGGCCTTTCAATTAACTTTCAGGATGAGTTCACTGAACCATTGATTTCGAAAATGATACCTTACCAGATTAAAAAAGCTAATGCACATAAAATACTGCCTTTATGGTCAAAGAGCAGCTGACTCACCAAAAAGGTGTCACTGGCTCATACGGCAGTAATTTGTTAAGAGGCCCCTTGACACTAAAATTAAGTTCTTAGATCTTGCTTCCCTACTTGCCTTTTTTTTCCCTCTTCTCTCTTCCTTTTCATTCTGGATTCATTCTGTTTCATAAATGAAATGAGTTTTCAGTGGGGTCTAGATCTG
>NW_007825641.1:0-813 GCF_000696425.1 Galeopterus variegatus
TAAATATTTTTGTTAGTCTTTCCAATATGAGTTTTATGCAGTTTGTCTGTTTGGTAAAGAATCTCTCTTAAAAAAAAATACAAAAAACAGAAATGTATTCTCTCACAGTTCTGGAATGTAGAAGTCCAAAATCAAGGTGTCAGCAGAGCCATGCTCCCTCTGAAGATTCTAGGGAAGATCCTTCCTTGCCTCTTCCAGCTTCTGGTCGTGGCTACTGGCAATCCTGGGTGTTTGTTGGCTTGCAGCTGCATCACTCCAGTCTCTGCCTCTGTCATCCCATGGCCTTCTTTCTGTGTGTCTGTGTGTCTGGGTACCACTGTACCCAAATTTCCCTCTTCTTAGACACCAGTCATATTGGATTTAGGGCCCATTTCTAATTCAGTATGATGTCATTTCAACTTGATTGCATCTTCAAAGACCCTATTTCCAAATAACGTCACATTCAAAGGTACCAGGGGTTAGGACTTGAACATATCTTTTTGGGGGACACAATTCAATTCACAATATTATCTGAGCTGTCAACACTTAATTTTTTACTAATTTGACTCAGATCTGCTGCTTCTGTAACATAGAGAATGCAGACATTTCCAAGGAATCTTCTGGTCCTTTTTAAGAATTAGTGGGAGCACAGAGCTTCCCCCTTGAGCTTTCTAATCACCAGGACAACATTCCTGGCCATGTGTGCTTGATAAGGAATCTTAAGATGACTTCTACTCAATTCAGAGAATACATTGTGGATTGGGGAGGATAAGCAAGAGTAGAATAGGGTCTCAAATTAAAATACTATGATAATAGTCCTGGAGAAAAAAAAAA
>NW_007825642.1:0-813 GCF_000696425.1 Galeopterus variegatus
TTTTTTCTCCTCTTCCATTGCCTGGAAGAGTTTGAGAGGAACTGGCATTTATTCATCTGTAAATGTTTGGTAGAATTCACCAGGACATCAAGAAGACATCAGGTCGTTGACTTTTCTTCATTAGAACATTTTTGGTTACTGATTCAATCTCCTTACTCATTATTGATCTGTTTGGATTTACTATTCCTTCATGGTTCAGTCTTAGTAGGTTGTGGTGGGTAGAAATGCATCTATTTCTCCAAGTTTATCCAGTTTTTTGTCATATAATTATTCAGAATAGTCTTAGGGCTCTCTGTCTTTCTGTGGTATTGGTGGTAATAACTTCTCCTTTATTTATAATCTTATTTACTTATGCCTTTGCTCTTCTTTCTTATTTTAGCAAAAGGACTGTTAATTTTGTTTTTTTCATTAATGAATTGATTATAATTTATATTCTTTATTATTTTTCTGTTCTCTCTTTCATTTCTTTCTGCTCTGATCTTTACTGTTTTCTACTTTCTGCAAACTTTGGGTTTAGTTTGTTTTTCTGTTCTGCTACCTTGATGTGTAAAGTTAGGTTGTTTGAGATCTATCTTTTTTTTCTTAAAATAGGCATTTATTGCTATACATTTCCCTCTTAGAACTACTTTTGCTGCAATACAGAAGTTTTATAGTATGTTGTGTTTTCATTTTTACTTGTCTCAAGACATTTTTTTTTCATTTTCCTTTGGAATCTTCTTTGATCCATTAGTTGTTCTGGAGTGTGTTTAAATTCCATATATTTATGAATTTTTCAATTTTCCTCTTGTTATAAATTTCTGGTTTTGAACGATT
>NW_007825643.1:0-813 GCF_000696425.1 Galeopterus variegatus
CTCGGAGGGAAAATGACTTGCACAAGACAACACAGGTGGAGGCGGCTTTAGCATGTGAACTCAAGTTTGCAAAGGCTGGGCCCAATGCTGTCCTGCTTTTCAGTGATTTAATGCAATCCATTGGGCAGAGGGAAAGTGTCAGGGGACATGAAGATGCCTGAGACACAGGGAGCTGCCCCTAGTCTGGCCTGGTAGTGATACAGGATGTGCTCAGTTTCCCTGGGCTGGGGTTTCAGGACATGCCTCTGGGTTTCCAGCACCCGCTGAGGTCTCAGCCCCTCTCCTCTAAGCTCTCCCCTGGAGGAAAGTTACTGCTGCCAGTTAGACCTATTCTTAGCACAAACACGGGAAAATGAGACAACAGGGGGCTGGCTTATACAATCCAGTGGCTGGGCATGCTCAATAGAAAGCACAGAACATTCTGGTGCATACAACTGGGAACCACTCCCTTAATTGAATATTCACTAGATAGAAAAACTATAAAAGCCAAATCCCAGCTGAAGGCAGGTTGCCGCTCACTTTCCTGGTGGCCACCTGCACTTCCCTGGCTGAGGTCTGTATACTTTAGTTTGTATCTGACTTACTTTCAGTAAGCAGCTGCTCACTCTCTTGAGCCAGCCTGCACTCTTACTGAACTTCAAGTATGTTTTTCTGGCTTTCGTGTTAGACTTGATGCATGTACTGAACTTACTTTTGTGTTAAGCTTTGTGTAGGCCCTGCTCAGTCTCTGGAGCGTGCTGCACTCTCTCCACGGAACCTGTATTTCTTATCTATTTTATTAAACTTGTTCTTACTTTCTACTGTGACTCTGCC
>NW_007825644.1:0-813 GCF_000696425.1 Galeopterus variegatus
GATCCCGTTGCCGGTCCCGGTCCGGTACAGGCGCAACACTGAGGGTTGCGATCCGTTGCCGGACACAAAAAAAGACAAAAAAAAAACAAAAACAAAAAACGAAGTTTTTTGTGATCTGTTTCTATGCTTCTGGAACAGTTCAAGTATCATTGGAATTAATATTTCTTTAAGGTTTGATAGAATTCCATTATGAAGATATCTGACTGATGTTGTTTCTTAGAGATATGATAGTAGTGATACCTCTTTAATACTTTTCTCTATTTCTACAATAATAAAAAACTATATTTTTCCATCTCTTCTAGAGTCAGTTTTAGTAAATTATAATTTCCTAGAACATTTTTATTTCATACGCACATTCAAAAATTTTCATAGAGTTGGGCAAAAGAGGTTCATATATTTTATTTTCCTAGGTTTTAGAAGTTATCTCCCTGTTACTGTTTTTTATGTATTTGTGCTTTTGCATTTTTATTGAGTAGTTAAGATACTGGTTTTGCTATTGTGTGTGTTTGTGTGCATGTGTGTGTATTTTTTTTTCCAGCCAATTTTAGGATTTACTTATTAGTACTACTTTTTTAAAAAGTCAGTTTCTGCTTTTACCTATCTATTTATTCTTTGTGCTTTTCATGAGTTTTTGTCATTCTTTTTCTAGGTTTTGGAGTAATATGTTTAACTCATTTATACTCATTCTTTTTTTATGAATAAAAGTTTTTAAAGCTATGAATTTTCTTAAAGTATTACCTTACCTATACCTTACTCCTCAGAGATTCTGATCTGTAGTGCTTTGATCATTTTTTTTTTTTTTTTTTTTTTTTT
>NW_007825645.1:0-813 GCF_000696425.1 Galeopterus variegatus
AAAGAACTAGAAAAATAAGAACAATCCAATCCCAAAATTAGTAGATGGAAAGAAATAATTAGTATCAGAGCAGAACTAAATGAAATAGAGAGGCCCAAAATGATGCAAAATATTGATGAAACAAAAAGTTCATTTTTTGAGAAGATAAAAAAAAAAAATAGACAAACCATTAGCTAGACTAAATAAAAAAAGAATAGAGAAGACCCAGAAAAGAAAACTAAGAAATGAAGAAGGAGACATCACACCTGATATAACGGAGATACAAAGAATCATTAGATGCTATTAATAACAACTATACACCAACAAACTTGAAAACCTGGAGGAAATGTATAAATTTCTGGACACATACAAACTACCAAGACTGAACCAAGAAGAAATAGAAAACCTGAACAGATCAATAACAAACAACAAGACTGAAGCAGTAATCAGCAGTCTCCTAACACAGAAAAGCCCAGGACCCAATGGTTTTACTGCTGAATTCTACATAACCTTTAAAGAGGAATTAATACCAATTCTCTTCAAACTATTCCACAAAATTGAAACATAAGCCATTCTCCCAAACTCATTCTATGAGTCCAGTATCACCTTCATACCAAAACCAGACAAAGATACAACAACAACAACAAAGAAAACTACAGGCCAATATCTTCAATGAACATAGAGGCAAAAAAAACTCAACAAAATTTTAGCAAACAGAATACAGCAGCTACACATCAAAAAAATTATAAACCATGACCAAGTGGGATTCACCCCAGGGATGCAAGGATGTTTCAACATACACAAATCAATAAATGTGATACACCACATCTACAA
>NW_007825646.1:0-813 GCF_000696425.1 Galeopterus variegatus
ACATAGTGAGAGTGTTCCCTCTTTCCACTCTCTATGCCTTTCAAATTTTCACAGACTCCACAGAACTCTTCTCCTCTTCCCCAATTTCTAGAAATCTCAGACTGGCAGTTTTTGCTTTTTAATAGTCGTACATTGTTCTGTCGCAGTGGGAAGCAATAACAGGAATTGTCTATTTCTCCATGTTGGTGACATTACACCTGCTCAGAATACACATTATTCTTAGAAGCACATGAAACATTCTCTAGAATAAAGTATACGCTTGGCCCAAGACAAGTCTCAACAAGTTTTTTTTAAAAATTGAAATCATACAGAGTATCTTTTCAGACTGAAAAATAATGAATACATAAATTGGAAACCAATACCAGCAGGATATAAGAAACTGTACAAATACATGGAAATCAAACAACATGCTCTTAAATAGTAAATGTATCAAAGAAGAAATGACAAAAGTAATTTAAAAATTCCTAGAGACTGATGAGAACAAAAATATAACATACCAGAATCTATGGGATACAGCAAAAGCAGTTCTAAGAAGGTAGTTGAAGCCATAAATGCTTACATCGAAAATGTAGAAAGACTCCAAATAAACAACCTAAGTTTACAATGCAAGGAACTAGAAAAACAAAAAGAAATTAAATTCAAAATTATTAGGAGATCAGCAACACTCCCTGCCATTGCCACAGACACCACTGCGGAATGAGTAGGCCATGAGAGCCACCACCACAGCAACTGCTGCCAAAAAGATGGCTTTCTACCAAAAGAACATCCACCTTTACCTGGTCACTGCTCATGAGCATAGACAGAAGGAGCATC
>NW_007825647.1:0-813 GCF_000696425.1 Galeopterus variegatus
AGGAATTCTACCGGAACAGCTTCTTCTGCTTTCTTTACATATACGAGGGTACTTCAAAAAGATCATAGAAAAGATTCGTATTACCTTTTATTTCTCTTTTTCCACAAACTTTTTGAAGTACCCTGATGCGTTGTGTGTGTGTGTGTGTGTGTGAACTGTTTTAATGAAAGGTAGTATATGTTTAGAAAAGTGCTCGAGTTCTAAGTATATAGCACAGTGAATGAGCACAACGTGAACACTTCTGCATACCTGCCACTCAGACAAACGTAGTAGCTCTGCCAGCACCCCACAGACCCCGAAACTACCCTGCTCATTACCACTTTTGTGTCCCCCCAAATAATCACCATCCTGACTTCTCACATCATTAAGTACTTTTGCCTGATTTTGAAGTTGAAATTATGTAAATTGAAATATACTATTTTTGTGACTGGTTTCTTTTACTTAGCATTTTAAAAACGAAATTCATAGATACTGTTGCCTGTAGCATAGTTTATTCATATTTCTGTGTTGTATTCCATTATACGAATACATTAATCCATCTACTATTGATGAGTATTTTGGAAGTTTCTAGTTTTGCCTACTAAAAATAGTGCTGCTACGAACATTTTAGCGTGTCTCCTGGTGAGCATTTCTGCTGGGCATGTACCTTGCAGCAGCTTCGCTGACTTCTAGGGTGGGCATATGCTCAATTTTAGTGAGAACTTCTGAACAGTTTTCTGAAGTGGTTGTGTACGATGTACCACAGTCGTACCCCTACAATCAGCGTGTGAGTTCTGGTTGTGCTCTATCTGTGCCAAGCTTGGTATAGTCAGT
>NW_007825648.1:0-813 GCF_000696425.1 Galeopterus variegatus
GCTTTATAACTGGAAATTAGATGAGCCCTAAAGGAAAGTGCCATAGAAGGAAGCTCTCAACGGGGTCCCACCTGGGAGAGCGCAGGTTGACTGTGCCATGGCGCCAGTGGGGAGCAGGTGCAAAGGCCATGCAACCCTCTGCCCTCTGCAGTCACTGTGCACCCAGCAGGCCTGTGTTGCATGGCACAGGCTTCCACGCGGTGAGGAAGGCTGGCAGGGAGGAAGGTCCTGGCCTGCCACGACCCCGTAGACACGGCCAGCGGGCCAGAGCCAAGTTTGTGCACAGGAAAGCACAGGAAATGAAGCTCCCTCCCTCGCTGAGCACAGGCTGGAGAAGGGAGGAAAGGCGGGGGAATGGGAGGCCCGGGGTGAGGGCACAGGTTCCGAGAAGCCTGCTTCTCAGCAGCTGGGTACCAGCATAAGATACTGAAATTTTATTCTTTGTAGCTCTCTCTGTCGAAGGACTTTGGTTCACAGGACTTTCTAGAGCCTTCTGATGGGTTAGGGTACAGTGAGAGGCCCCAAAGTAGCCCCAGGATTGCTGTGAGGGGACAATTTGGTGTTCTGGCCCCACCAGAAGGCAGCCCAAGTCGAGGGTGCCTGCTGCAGGCTTGCTGAAGGGTGCAGGCCTCAGAATTCCTTCTGTGGGATGACTGACACTCACACCCTAATTTCTCCCCGGAGACTCTGGCCAGGGGGGCTGGGCATTCAAGGAGAGGCTGAATGTGCTTGTTGGTAACAGGAAACATATACCCTCCTCAGGAAGGGGTCTCAGACAGCTGCTCTGCAGTCTCCTGGGATGTCTGGAACCCT
>NW_007825649.1:0-813 GCF_000696425.1 Galeopterus variegatus
TATATACACAACAGAATACTACTCAGCCATAAAAAAGAATGAAATTCTGCCATTCGCAGCAGCATGAATAGATTTGGAGAAAATCATGTTAAGTGAAATAAGCCAGGCACAGAAAGAGAAATACTATATGTTCTCACACATATGTGGGAGCTAAAAACAAAACAAAACAAAACTATATATAAATAATAATAAGTTGAGCTTTTAAGAAGAGAGAGTAGAACTGTGGTTACTAGATGTGGGAATGTGGAGGGGTAAGGGGGGAAGTAGGTTGGTTACTGAACACAAAATTACAGCTAGATAGGAAAAATGAGTTCTATTGGTGTACAGTCAAGCTAGGCATCTATAGTTAACAATAATTTACTGCATGTTACCAAATGGCTAAAAGATAGGAGATAAAATTTTCACATCACAAAGAAAGGATTAAATTTTGCACTGATGAATATGCTAATTATCCTGATTTGATCATCACACATTGTATACATGTACTGAAATATAACTGTATGCCATAAATATGTATCACCAATACATTTCAATAAAATAGAAATAATGAAAGTATTTGGAACTGAATAAAAAGGAAAACAAAACAGATTGAAATTTATGGGATGTAGGTAAAGGAGTATTTAGAGGCAATTTTATAGCACTAAAATGACTGTATTAGAAAAAAATGCCTCAAAAGCAATTACCTCTACTTTCACATTAAGAAACTGAAAAAAGAAGAACAAATTAAATTAAAAGTAAACAGTAAACAGAAGAAATTAGTATATATAAATATAAGAACCAATGAAATTGAAAAATAAAACCTCAACTTTTAAA
>NW_007825650.1:0-813 GCF_000696425.1 Galeopterus variegatus
GAGTCTTGTCTGTCCAGTATTGTATATAAATCAATATATAGAGGATTTTGTGTCTGACATCTTGTGCTCAGCATAATGTTTTCAGGATGCGCTTGTGTTGTATCAGTAGTTCATTCTTATTTTTTATAGCTGAGTGCTATTCTGTTCTATGAATACAACACAATTTGGCCATCACTTGCTGGTGAACATTTAGGTTTCTTCCCCAACTTTTGACAACTATGAATAAAGCTGTTATGAACATTCACACACAAGCCTTTTCATGAACATGTTCTCATTTCTCTTGGGTACATATCTGGGAGGAGAACTGTTAGGTCATGTGGTAAGTATATGTTTAACTTCATAAGCAGCTATCAAACTGCTTTCCTAAGTTTCTGGACCATTTTGCATTTTCACCAGCAATCCCCAGAGTTCCAGTTGCTCCACATTCTCACCAACACTTGGTATTGTCGGTCTTTTTAATGTTAGCCATTCTAATGAATGAGTAGTGATATTGTCTTGTAACCTGAATTTCTTTGAAGACCAGTGATATTGAGAATTTCTTCATGAGTTTATTGGCCTTTCCTGTATCTTCTTGTGAAGTATCTCGTCAAGTATTTTGACCATTTTTTTATTAGCTTATCTTTTTTTGAGTTTTCTAATATACGTGTTTGAGTATTTTCTTTCAGTCTATGGCTAGCCTGTTTTTTGTTTTGTGTTTTTTAACTTTACTGAGGTATGATTGACATATAAAAATCTATACATATTTAATGCATACAACCTGATGAGTTACAGTGATGCCTCATTTTTTTTTTTTTTTTTTTTTTTTTTTGGGGG
>NW_007825651.1:0-813 GCF_000696425.1 Galeopterus variegatus
CCCCCTGACCGTTGAGCTCTCAGTGAGCTCTTCCTCCTCTAGACTCACTTCATGTCCATGTCATTTCCCTGGCGTGTCACCTATGCAACTTTACTCATCTAGTTATGGGTGGTGTAAGTGGATGTAGCCATTCAGTCTAATGGGATTATAAACCCTGGAAGACAGACCTTATCTCTTAGTCTTTGCACTTCTAACATCCAGCCAGAGTAAATTCTGTGGGCTGTAAGTAAACATGTGTGAGGATAATAACTGCATTAAAAATACAGTTCTTTGGAAAGACCCCAAAGTCAAGGGAGATGTTTGCATATTCTGTCCACCTCGAAAAGGCCTACTCATCCTTGACTATCCACATCAAACACCAGCTCCTTTTCAGTGCTGTTGAAATAAACACAAGCTTTGAAGTCAGCCAGACAGGAATTCAAATCTTCTGCACCACAACTAGCTAAGTGACTTTGAATGGCAAGTTGTCATTGAGACTTGGTTTCTAGTTCTGTTAAATAGAAGAGTGAACCCACCTTAGAGGGCCAGAATAAAATCAAATAACTGATAGACAGGATATAGAACAAGGTAGGCATGCAAGAAATAGCAACTATGAATATTTTCTTCAACATCCTTTCTTCTGTGCTCCCATTGCATTTTGCTCATGTTACTGCATGGTCCTTACACACCATGTTGTGAATATTTGGATCTATTTCTGTCCCCTTCACTCCTCTGGAAGCAGAGATAATCCAACATTTTTTTTAAAAAAATTTTTTTTATTGAATCAAAATTGATTATACATATTTTTGGGATTCAATGTTGACATATGTTGAT
>NW_007825652.1:0-813 GCF_000696425.1 Galeopterus variegatus
GAAAGTTGTCATTTTAAAAATAAATCATTTACTGTGGAGCAATGTTGTAAGAATATGCTGATTATTCAAAACCATACGGAACAATCCAAACTACTAACAGCGATATTATCTCTTAGCAGTGATATTACTGATGATTTCATTTAAAATTTTTGTTTCTCTGTAATTTATTTTGTTAATTCTTTCATTAATTCTTTCATTCATTCAACAATACTTAGTGAGCATCTATGATTTTTATAAGAAAAAATTTAAAAGAAAAATATATAGTATAAGTCCAAAGTTATAAATTTTATTGAAAAAAAGTAGGGAGGAAGGATATATATACTTAAAAAAAGATTGGGCACTAAAATGTTACTAGCAGTTATGAGTCATTGGCAAGTTATTAGAAATTTTATCTTTTCTTCATACTTTTCCACGCTTTTCCAGTCTTCAGCAATATATATTATTTCTATACAAGGGGTCTTCAAAAAGTTCATGGAAGCATTTATATTATCTTTCAATTCTATTTTTCCATGAACTTTTTGAAGTACCCTCATACATTCTATACATTCTATACATGGTCATGTCTCCAGTGCCTAGAAGAGTACCTGGCACGTCATAGGAGCTCAAGATCATTTGTTGAAGGAATGAATGGTTTTGAGTACAAATACCCCCAAATACTTTTTAAAAAACTGCATTGACCTTTATTTATTCATTGACTTATGGTAGTTGGCAAACTTTACATTCAGCCTATGCTCTGCTATGCTAGACAAGAAATAAGAGAAGGCCCAGGTGTTGCAGGAAGTTATAGGTGCCATTTATTTGGTCATAGTGAGT
>NW_007825653.1:0-813 GCF_000696425.1 Galeopterus variegatus
GAGGTAGAGATATCTGTGGGGGCTGCTCCCCCAGAGAGACAGAAACAGACTGCAATGTGACGGTCTTTGGCTTCTATAAACATTCCTCCCAAAATAGTCCCACTGAGGAGGTTATTTCCCTCTGGAATAAGGAGCACTGAGTTGGAATGGGACATGCCTGTATTTAAATTTGGTATTTGATGATGACTAGCTGTGCACCCCGAGTAACCTTCTTTAAGCCTTAATTTCTTCACTAGTGGTACTACCATGTCGTGTGAGGTTAAATGTGTACATTTCACGTAAGTGAAACTGCTTCATAGACTATAAAGCATGCCAATGTCCTCCAGCCAAAGCCCACCAGGAACTCTCCTGTAGCCGAGCAAATTGGGTTCATTACTCATTGCAGTGGGGAAGAACGGCTTCATGGGCAACTGTGAGGTTTCTCAGCAAGACGGGCCAGAAAGGATGTATAGGAGGTATGGCCTCGTGTCAGGTGGTTTTGGGGAAGGTGTAAGGAAGTGGGGCTTTTCTCTGGACTGGATGCTGTCAGGTGGTGGGGCAACCCCATGAAAGTGCATCTGAAACCTTATCTAGAAGAGGATAGACCAGAGCAGGGCAAAGCTGTAATTGATGAAGAAGCAGAAGTCACTCACACTAGTCAGGAAAGGGGGCATCTGGATATTTCCGTGGTCTGGACGATATTCACACCTGTTTGTATTCAGACATTATTACACAATGGTTTTGTTTTTGTCTTGATCTGTCATGGTCTTGGGGTGGCCTTGTCTGATGTTAGTGTGCTGTGAAATTGTTTATCTTCAACAGGAGAACATTAAG
>NW_007825654.1:0-813 GCF_000696425.1 Galeopterus variegatus
TAATTTTGTATGTGTAATTTTGTATTCTTTTTCTTAAAGCAAGCCTCCCCTACCCACTCTCAGTCCTAACTGTTTAAGCTTCAGGCCCCACAAAACCTGGCTCCACCCATGTACAGAGGGAAACTCTTCTCCTCCGCGTGTCCAGGGTGCAATATCTGCCAGCTCCTCTAGCAGAAAGTGCTCCAGGAGAGAGCACCTTACATTTTCTTCATCCATTTCATGCTCTGGGCTGTAAGCCTGGTGGCTAGGCCTCCTGGGGGGAGGCCTGGAGGCCCCCAATTCTCTCTTTGGTCAGTTTGGCTAGTGACTGGGTGAGTGAGACAGCCCCAGGCTTCTCAGCCTCCCTGCCTGAGCCAGGTGGCCAAGTTGGGGGTGGCCCTTTTCTGGAAGCTGGTGATCTTCAAAGGGGATGAAAAAGAAAACCTCACTATAGCTTTGGGTCCAAACCAAATCCTCCTGTCCATCATGAGGGTGAGGAAATCGGACATTGTGCTCTTTCTGTGGTAGTCAGTACTCTGTGTATGGTCATGACCCTGGTGGGCCAAGGGGTGAGCTTAGGATCCTTAATATTCCAACATGCTCATAAAACTATTTTCCCTCAAGCCCTTCTAAGTGATTAGAAGAAAAATAAGAACTATGGTGAGTCAACATTTAATGTTTACCATAACTTGTCATTACCTGCTTAGATCAAGTAGGATAGTCCCTGCAGCATGGCTGCGGTGGATTAAGTAAATACCACTGCAGGAATGCCGGCAGCTGTGCAAACGAGTGGCATGAGGTGGAGGCTTGACCAGGCAAGAGTCCAAGGTTCAT
>NW_007825655.1:0-813 GCF_000696425.1 Galeopterus variegatus
ATGAAAATTTCATATCTGCTTTATTTGTTTAATAGAATTAATTTTTTTGGAGCAGTTTTAGATTCACAGCAAAATTGAGTAGAAAGGACAGAGAGTTCCCATATACTCTCTGCCCCCCACGCATGCACATATACTTTCCCGTGTACTCCCATATACTCTCTTCTCCACTGTCTTAGTCTGTTTTGTGCTGAATAACAGAATACCATAGACCGAGTAATTTATAAAGGATAGAAATTTATTTCTCACAGTTCCAAAGGCTGGGAAGTCCAATGTCAAGGGACTAGCATCTGGTAAGGATCTTCTTGTTATGTCATCCCATGGCAGAAGGCAGAAGGTCAAGAGAGTGTGTGTGCATGAGAGAGAAAGAGGGTCAAACTCATCCTTTTATAGGAAGCCACTCCCAAGATAATTAACCCACTCCCACAGTATCGTACTTAATTCATTCATGAGGGCACAGCCCTCATGGCCTAATTACCTCTTAGTAATATGACCTCTTAATACTATTACAATGGCAATTAAATCCCAACATGAATTTTGGAGAAGACATTCAAACTATATTACCCACCATTAACATTCTGCACCAGACTGATACATTTGTTACATTTGATGGATCTATGTCAACATGTCATTATCAGCCAAAGTTCATAGTGTACATTAATGTTCACTCTTGGTGTTGTACATTCTATAGGTTTGGACAAATATATAATGACATGTATCCATCATTATAGTATCATACAGCATAGTTTCACCATCCTAAAAATCCTCTGTGCTCTGCCTATTCATCCCTCCATCTTTCCTCTTAACCTCTTGCAA
>NW_007825656.1:0-813 GCF_000696425.1 Galeopterus variegatus
GCAGGAAGGAAAAGCCTCAGAAAGGGGGGTACAGCTCTCCTTTTGAGGAGACCCACAACACCCCCACTGATGTCTCACTACCCAGGACCACGTGGAATGGCTGCGATGAACTGCAAGACCAAATGGGGAGAGGATCTGCACTCCTGGTCAGCCAAGCATCCTGCTGAGAACCAGGGTTATTGTTACCAAGGCAGAGGAGGTGGTGGGTATCTGGGTGGAGTCAGGCAGCCCTGGCCAAGCTGTGCTTGAAGGTCCTGCCAACAGAAGACCCCGACCCCGTCCTGTGACCCCTATGCTACCAGGTCTCACTCGGTCACCAGTCCTATTGCAGCAGAATGGCAAACACTTCCTGAGTCAAACCAGCCAACACTGACTGGACATCTAGGAGCATCCCACACTGGCCCTGCAGGGCACACTTCCTCAACCAGGACGTTCACAGGCTGGGTGGAGAAGATGACGTACAGACAAGCCAAGCAGAAGGAAGAGCAGGCCATGCTGGGTGCACAGGTGGAGGACAGCCTTCAGGGAAGACTGTCAGACACACTCACGGAAGACGGCTCCGTTCATTCCAGGGTGAATTTCTTTGACAGATATTGCCAGCACTGGAATATTCAGGGTAACATTGCCCTCATGGAGCTTACAGTCTAGCTGGGAAAACTGAAAAATAAGGGTCTCCTCAGGCCAAAAATGTTTAATCAGGCACCAGACCCACCTTGAGAGTGACAGCAATAAAGGAAAGAGTAAATGACATGCAGTGGACGTTCTATACAGCAATTTGACTGAGTGAAAAAAACAATGTAGAAGAAAAAAAAA
>NW_007825657.1:0-813 GCF_000696425.1 Galeopterus variegatus
TGTTCTGCCATCCTCAGGACATGTCCTTTGCTGCCTTTAAGGGGAGGGTAACTAAATGTCCCGGCTGCTTGGACAGTCCTGGTTTATGTCTGTTAGGTCAGGGTAATAAGAACAGTGGCCCTTCCTTCTCTCTCTAATATGTGCTAATTTGGACCATAAATTATGTGCTCACGCTAGCAAAATGGATGTAAAGTTTCAGGCTTCGTTTGCAAGCAGAACACCACACAGTAGAACAGAGTGGCCATGTCTTCCTCAGTGTCTCTGTTGACCAGTGTCCCAGCAGCCTCTATTCTTTCCCAGCAGCCTCTCCTCTTTCCCAGCAACTTATAGCTCTTAACAGAAGCTTCTAGCTCTTCCCAGCAGCCCTCTAGCAGCCTGCCTTCCACGTCTCATTGGATAGAACTGGCTCATGTGCCTCTTTCTAAGCCAAATTCTATCAAGGGGGAATGTGCTCACCTAGTCTAGATTTATTTCTGAGTCACTTGAAGGAAGAGTGGACAACCAAATATCAGAGCTCTACCAGCATGGGGTTGCAGCAAGCTGTTGGGTAGGCAACCAAGAGTATGTGCTACAGAGAGAAAATCAAGAGTTCTGTTTTCGATGTGGTAAGTTTGGGATGCTATGCTCAAGGAGGGATGTAAGGTAGGATGACTGCCTGTTGGACAAATGACTGGCAATATAAATTTGACAACATGTGTGTGGTGTTTGTAGCTATGGGACTGGATGAGATATAGAGAGAACGTACACAAAGAAAAGACAGGGTTTAGGATTGGCCCTGGAGAGTGATATTTAGAAGTCTGGCAGAGCCACAGG
>NW_007825658.1:0-813 GCF_000696425.1 Galeopterus variegatus
GTCTTTTGTTGTCCCATATGAACGTTGAGATTGTTTTTTCACTTACGTGAGGATTGTAATTGGTATTTTGATGAGGATTGCACTGAATCTGTAGATCTCTTTGGGTAGTATAGATATTTTCACAATGTTAATTCTTCCAATCCAGGAGCATTCATTATCTTTCCATCTTTTTGTGTCTTCTTTAATTTCTTTGAGAAATGGTTTGTAGTTCTCATTGTGGAGGTCTTTCACCTCTTTGGTTAAATTGATTCCTAGGTGTCTTATTTATTTTGTGACAATTGTAAATGGGCTTGCTTTCTTTATTTCTCTTTCTGTTAATTCATTCTTTGAGTATATAAATGCTACTGATTTGGGGCATTTATTTTGTATCCTGCAACCTTACTGAAGTTATTAAACAGCTCTACGAGTTTTTTGATAGAGTCTTTAGGATTTTCTACATACAGTATAATGTCATCTGCAAATAGAGATAGTTTGACTTCATCTTTTCCAGTCTCGATTCCCTTTATTTCTTTCTCTTGCCTGATTGCTCTAGCTAGTACTATGTTAAATAGAAGTGGTGAGAATGGACATCCTTGTCTTGTCCTTGTCCTTAAGAGGAAGGCCTTCAATTGTTCCCCATTCAGAATGATACTGGCTGTGGGCTTGTCATAAATGGCTTTTATTGTGTTGAGGTATTTTCCTTCTATATATAATTTGTTGAGAGTCTTCATCATGAAGGGATATTGAATTTTGTCAAATACTTTTTCAGCATAGAGATAATCATATGGTCTTTGTCCTTGAGTTTGTTGATGTGATGCATCACATTTATTGACT
>NW_007825659.1:0-813 GCF_000696425.1 Galeopterus variegatus
AGCAACACAAAACGGACTAAAACAGTCAGACTTGAGTTTAGACAAGAATTAAAGGAAGGAGAATAATATTCATAATAATTCTTCATATTTACATACCATCTTATAATTCATCATGCAACTGTGTACAATATCTGGTTTATCATCATAACTACTCTTTGAAGGGGGTGTTATTATTCCTGTCTCTCAGATGAAGAAGCTGAGGTACATAGTTAATGTTCAAAAACATGAAATTAGACCATATGGTTGATTCAATAATCAGAGTAATTGTTATTAATAATTTCCTCTCAGATCCAGAAACATTCCTTGACTTGCTGATCATTTTAATAGTTTGTGATGAGTCCCACATTAAAAGTACCTGATATATAATGAAACTTAAACTCGTAGAAGATACAAATTAAGAAATATCACTGATGAAATCATTCATTATTCACCTGAATAGCCAATTTTCCATTTTATATGATATGATTCTCAAAAAGTTATGGACATGTCACTTTTCTGGAATGCATCATGTACAATGGGAAGGTGTTTGGAGAGTGTTTGGGCTTTGCTAAATGCATTTATTGCATACCAGCTCTGCTTCTAACTATCCCAATGTAATGAATAGCACCAAAGAAATATGAACTACAATCTCTGCCACAAAGAAGCTTCTAATCTTCTCTGTAGACCTTTGCCTTTTCTATAAAAGCACTGTGATGACTTGGGCTTCCACCTAAGAGCTCAAACATGAAAACATTATACCAATTAAAATAAGCAATTGCCAACATTACATTAATTAAAACAAAATGAGTTGTGAAGAAAAAAAGTAATTAGTGT
>NW_007825660.1:0-813 GCF_000696425.1 Galeopterus variegatus
AGGTGCCCCAGCTAGACACCAGGAAGCACACATTTTCCTAAGTCATTGCAAGTGCAGCTCACTGCCCATGCAGCCTTGTCTTGGAAGCCTGAGATATGTGCAAAGAGCCTCTCATTTCAGACTTCTTCTTTTTAAATTTTTTTTTTAAATTTTAACTTCTGAATATACATTATAGTTGATCTTCATGACCCCTTACCCATTCCTCTTCCCCTCTCTCGCTCCACTCTCTCCCCCCATCATATCTGTTCACTTGTCTTAACAAGTTCAAGGAATTGTTGTGATTGTTGTGCCTTCTTCCCCCCCCACCCTTTGTTTGTTCGTATGTTTATTTATTTATTTATTTTTAGCTACCACAAATAAGTGAGAACATGTGGTATTTCTCTTTCTTTGCATGACTTGTTTCACTTAATATAATTTTCTCTAAGTCCATCCATGTTGTTGCAAACGGTAGTATTTCATTTTTCTTTATGGCAGAGTAGTATCCCACTGTGTAGATATACCACATTTTCCATGTCCACTCATCTGATGATGGACATTTGGGCTGGTTCCAACTCTTGGTTATTGTAAATAGTGCTGCAATAAATGTTGGAGTACAGGTATCCCTCTGGCATGATGATTTCCATTCCTCTGGATATATTCCCAGCAGCTGGGTCACATGGTAGATCTCTCTGTAACTGTTTGAGGAACCTCCATACCATTTTCCATAAAGGCTGCACCATTTCGCAGCTCCACCAACAGTGTATAAGAGTTCCTTTTTTCTCCACAACCTCTCCAGCACTTATCCTTCTCAGTCTTTTGGATATTGGTCATCCT
>NW_007825661.1:0-813 GCF_000696425.1 Galeopterus variegatus
CCAAGGATGGGTCATCCAAATGCTGTTCCCGTGAACCCTAGACCTTTCTGTCCTTGGATCTGCACATGTTTACCTCTGTCCTTCCGGGGGTACATTTCAAACTGAGAAGGCCACAGCATAGGGAAGACCCAAGGAGGGGCTGTGACGCGGTCATGATGCCCAGCCTCCCACCCCCATCTCAGTGGGACAGGACCCCACATCTCAGAGTAAAGCGAAGACCCTCCCCACGCTTCCCTGTCTGGACTTCAGCCTGTACACTGAGGAGTAGCAAGAGGCAGTCTGCGATGTCAGCAGGCAGGTGATGAAGTGAGTGGTGTCAACTGTCACCAACCTGGATGGCGAGCTGCAGCCCACAGACCGAGGCCAGCAAGGCGGACTTCCTGGTTTCAAACTTGCTTATTTCATCAACATTTGCTCAGCCTCTTCCCACTATTTCCAGGGATGTGGGTGCCTGGGTTATGAGACACTGTTGCTGTGTGACAGAGGTTCAGAGTTAGAAGCCAATGAAGGAGGCCTTTCATCAACAAATATCCTATTTATTGGAGACTGACTTTGTGCAAGGCAGTGCCAGTATGTGGTTCTCCACTGAGCCTCCCTCAGATCTTACCTTGCCTCCCTGCATTTACAATAGGGCCTCCTCCCAGAGTGTGCTCGGTGGGCAGCGTGGGACTGGGGGCAGGCACAGCAAGAACCAGAGACTGTCAAAAGGGACCCTTACCTGACCATTTATGGCCCCACCAGACTGACTCTGCACCTGGCTCTTTGCCAGGCAAAGACCTGACTCACTATGTCCTCTGGAGCAACTGGGCATTG
>NW_007825662.1:0-813 GCF_000696425.1 Galeopterus variegatus
TCTGGTGGTGGTGACCGTGACCCAGGGGTCTCACATTGCAAGATGGTGGAAGCAGAGAGAGACAGACAGACTCTCTTCTTTTAAAGCCCTCAGAAACACGCCCCTGACCACCATTTTTAATCCATTCACTACTGCACAGTCCTACGATCCAATCACCTCTTCAAGGCTCCACCTTTCAATTACTATAATAGGATTTCCCATCTTCTTAACAGTCACAGTGGGGGCTAAGCTGATACATAAAACTTGGGAACACAATTGAAGATTCAGTGAATTTTGGGGGGACATAATTCAATCCACTACATACCTGTAGAGAAGTCTCAATATTATTTTTCCAAACAAACACAATTCTGTACATAAGAGGAATTAATCCATCTGCTTTAAGATAATTTATTTCTTCCCACTTGGTCTTTTCCTGATGCTTTTCCCTCTTTCCGCATCTGCCGTTCCAGTGAGCTGCGTTCCCCGTACAGCTTTGACAAAGTGTTGAGGAAATCGAGAACACACAGGAAGATTTACAGGAAACAGGACTTCAAGGGCTATGAGAAAGAGGAGCTCTAAGGCCTGTCCTGCATGTGGTGCTGGTCTGGGTCCTGTTGGTGGTAATGAGAAGAACAACTAGGTGGGGGGTCCTGCCATCACTACCAGACTGGGGCGCTTCAAGGACAAAGGCGTGGTCTTATTCTTTTCTTTACTCCCCCCCCCACAAATGACCAGTAAGGGGATCCTAACCCCTGATGTAGTGTTGTCAGCACCACGCTCTCCCAAGTGAGCCACGGGCCGGCCCTTATTCTTTTCTGTATCCACATGCTTGGT
>NW_007825663.1:0-813 GCF_000696425.1 Galeopterus variegatus
AAAGCATCAGAAGAAGTGTAATTGCTTTTGTCCCCCCAAAGTGTACTCTGACAGTGGAGGAAAGTCAAATGTATTTTTAGCGAACATCAGAGGGATAAAACAAGCTGCCAAATGATATTTTTCAGGACAAGCATAAACTGAGTGCACAGAGAGAAAGAGGGATTCAAACGGGCTCTTGGAACAAGTGATTCTGGAAACAAATTTTGGAGAAATTTCACGGCGATGAGCTGGGAATGGGGAATGTTTACATCACTCCTGGCTCCAAGCTGAGAAAGGGGAACACTGTTAGCTGCACGGGCACAAGCAGGTACATCTGGAGAGCCCAGGCTGCAGCATAGTGCATGGTGAAAGTGGAGCTTGTGGAAGTGGGTTCCAGTCTAGGCACAGTCCTGGCTCTGTCACTTAGCAATCCATTCATCCATCTTTCCAGGTTTGAATTTCCTCATCTATGAAACAGGATTAATAATAGTTAGCTCTTAGGCTTGTTGTGAGCCTGAAATACATATGTTCGGGTAAAGCTCTCCAAATAGGTTGGCTGATGTGATGTTTGGAGAAGTCTTGGTCAGATACACAGCACATGCCTCTTGGAGGAGGAGTATTTTGGTTAAGATCTCCTATGTGAAGTTTATAAAACCACCAGGGAGCCCTCATCACTCAGAAAAGCAGATTCTAGAAAGAGATGCTTATATCCGTGGGGTTGAGTCATCCTTGGTCCCATCAAAGACAAGAAATACACTTAGTCCTCAGAGACAGCCACTTTCTGTGAACCCGTGCCTGTGCCCTGTCCTTTGACAGAAGTTCTCCTCCATAGAT
>NW_007825664.1:0-813 GCF_000696425.1 Galeopterus variegatus
TGACAGGGCAGTCACCGGGCTGCTCAGCTCTGTGGTTTGGGGTAGGTCACTTGACCTCTTTCTGCCTCAGTATTTTCATCTGTAAAATCTGGCCAGTAATAACTGTTTGCCCGTTCTCTGTTCAGTAGCAGGATTTGGAGGGGGGAGTTAATGCATAAATAGTCATGAAATCTGCTTGACAGATAACTTATTTCCCCCTTCCCCTGCCCTACCCCTTGCTGTCCTCAGATAGTTATAAAATTGCTGTCATGGAGCTTGAACATTCCTTGCCATGCATTTGGGACCGATACTCCATCCCAACCACGATTTAGAGATGAGGACACTGAAGTAACTTGAGAGAAGTGACTTGTGTTGGGTCACACATCTGGTTAACGGCAAATGAGGCACATGTGGAGTAAGAACGCTTTGGCTGTAGAGAAAGGTTGAAGAAAGGTGTATTTCTTTAGAAATGTAGTTTGTGATTTCTTAAGAAGTAAGAGAAAATGCTCAGAAAGGTTTTTATGTTGTTAGAAGAGCATATGTTCAAGTGTCTCTAAGTGCAAGGCACTGGGAGTTTCCCAGGAAGCATTTGTGGAATTGTGTTGCAATAAACCCTCCTGCTGAATAGTCTGTGTGGTATGGTTAGGTCTTGTTATGTAGGTGACTTTTATTAATTAAATTATGTTTTAATTCTTTTAATTATAGATTGATATATGTAATCTATGGAATCTATATCTCTTAATCCCACATAAATTTATGCAGGGTTAGAGGTTGCAAAGATTGCTTCCTTCTTTGTGAAAATGGAATAAGTATCCTAGGCTTTTCTATATCTGT
>NW_007825665.1:0-813 GCF_000696425.1 Galeopterus variegatus
AGGATGCCCACTCTCACCACTCCTATTGAACATAGTGTTGGAAGTACTAGCCAGAGCAATCTGAGAAGAGAAGGAAATAAAGTGAATCCAGATTGGAAAAGATTAAGTAAAACTATCCCTGTTTGCAGATGATATGATCCTATATATTGAATAGCTTAAAGCCTCTACAAAAAAATTCTTGAAGTCAATAAATGATTTCAGCAAAGTTTCAGGATACAAAATCAATGCACAAAAATCAGTAGCATTTCTAGTCTCCAATAGTGAACATGCAGAAAGAGAAATCAAGAAAGCTTTCCCATTTACAATAGCCACCAGAAAAGTAAAACACTTAGGAATAGAGTTAACCAAGGATGTGAAAAATCTCTATAATGAGAACTACAAGCCACTGCTGAGAGAAATTAAAGAGGACACAGGAAGATGGAAAGATATCTCATGCTCTTGGATTAGGAGAATCAACATTGTGGGAATGTCCATACTACCCAAAGCGATATACAAATTCAATGAAATCCCCATCAAAATTCCAATGACATTTTCTCAGAAATGAAAAAAACTATCCAGACATTTATATAGAATAACTAAATACCACGCATAGCCAAAGCAATTATGAAGAAAAAAAGGAAAGCTAGAGGCATAACACTACCTGACTTTAAACTATACTACAAAGCTATAATAACCAAATAGCATGGTACTGGCATTAAAACAGACACATGGATCAATGGAACAGAATAGAGAATCCAGAAATCAACCCACACACCTACAGCGATCTGATCTTTGACAAAGGCACTAAGCCTATACACTGGGGAAGAGACTGCC
>NW_007825666.1:0-813 GCF_000696425.1 Galeopterus variegatus
AGAAGACAAGTAACTCTCTGACTTTGGCAGTGGTCCCACAAGATCCACCTTCCACTGTGTCAGGGGCACTCTCACACGAGTTATCTGCCCATCATGGACATTTTTTTTCTCGAGTTTATGTGGCATCTGGCAAGCCATCGACCACCCAGCCTTGCAGCCAGTATGCTGCATTCTCCAATGTAGCCACCCAGCCACATCAGCTGTGGTAGCTCTCTCTAGCCACCTTACCTTAGCCAGTGCATCAGCTTCATCATTGCCAATTCAACATGAGGCCTCTGGTCATTGCCTGTCCCCAAAAGGTGAGTAACTTCCTCTGCTCCCTATTGAAAAATGAACATTTCATCCGCCTCCTCAGGATCAATCAAAAAGTCCTTTAAATCCACTGAGCTTACCTTGCTACCTGTTTCTGGATGTTTAGTAAAATGATGTTTAGGGTGCAATTGCTGCCACAAGGCAAACAGGATTGCATTTGGCTGCCGGTCAATTTTCTTTTTATCAACCCCTGCTGCAAGCAAGTTAAGCCTCATCTGCTTATGGCTAGTCTTGCTTGGTCCCTATGGGAGAAAATCCTAAGCATTTCTTGGGGGTTTGGTCTTAGCCACCTTTTGGACCCATTTGCTTGTCTCCTATACTCTGCTTCAACCAAGCTGGCTATCATGGTTGTTACCTCATGTATAGGACGACCAATGTATGGGGCCAATATGGCCATCAGTGACACAAAGGATGTCGACGGGGCATTCTGCAGCACTGTGTCTCTCATGCTGCCTGTAAAATTTTCATCATCTGGGCCATGAGTGTTCACATTAAACATGG
>NW_007825667.1:0-813 GCF_000696425.1 Galeopterus variegatus
TCAACTCTAAGAGTTTTTTTGTAGAGGCTTTAGGCTGTTTGATATATAGGATCATGTCATCTGAAAACGGGGACAGTTTGACTTTTCCAATCTGGATACCCTTTATTTCCTTCTCTTCTCTGATTGCTCTGGCTAGTACTTCCAACACTATATTGAATAGGAGTGGTGAGAGTGGGCATCCTTGTCTAGTTCCTGTTCTTAAGGAAAAAAAAAACTTTCCGCTTTTCGCATTCAGGATGATTTTGGCAGTGGGTTTATCATATATGGCTTTAATTATGTTGATAAATTTTCCATCTATACCTAACTCGTAGAGAGTCTTTCTCATGAACAAATGTTGAATTTTATCAAATGCTTTTTCAGCATCTATAGAGATGATCATATGCTCCTTGTCTTTGATTTTATTGATGTGGTGTATCACATTTATTGACTTATGTATGTTGAACCAAACGTGCATCCCTGGGATGAATCCCACTTGATCATGGTGTATAATTTTGAGTATGTGTTGCTGTATTCTGTTAGCTAGTATTTCATTGAGGATTTTTGCATCTATATTCATCAAAAATATTGGCCTGCAGTTTTATTTTTTTGTTGCATCTTTGTGTGGTTTCCCTATCAGGGTATAATGTTTGCTTCATAGGATGAGTTTGGGAGAATGGACTTTGTTTCAGTCATTTGGAACAGTTTGTAGAGAATTGGCATCAGTTCCTCTTTGAAGGTTTGGTAGTATTCTGCAGCGAACACATCTGGTTCCAGGCTTTTCTTTGTTGGGAGCCTTCTGATAACAGCTTCAACCTCTTTTATTGTTATTGGTCT
>NW_007825668.1:0-813 GCF_000696425.1 Galeopterus variegatus
TGGGGGTTTTCCTTCGCCAAGTGAGCATCCTTCCACCCGCTGTCCATCTAAGTGTGACACTACAGTGCCTTGTCAGCTCAGAGGTGGCGGCAGTATCTCAAGAGGAGGTGGTGTCAAGACTCTGCCAGTAATTCCTTCCCAACAAGAAGACACAGGGGTTCAGTCCTCAGGACAGCCAGCCAAAGGGTAGGGAGATTGGGGGGGTCTATTCGCAAGCACAGACCCAGACTCCCACTGGCTCTGATCTGCACTAGAGGAAGGAGCCCCCACAGTCCTGAACGGGGAGGATCCCACCCACTCAGTCCTCAGACTCTCCCTGCACAGACCACACTGGCAGGAGAGGGCCCAGCTCCCTGAAGGACAGGCTCAGCTCCTTAGCCACTGACTCATCTGCAGCTGACACCAGCTCAGGCCCCTACCCTAGGGGTCTCACCAGGAGGCAGTTTTTTCCTATGTAAAATGTTAAGTTTAAGGAAGCCTTGAAGCTGAATGAAATGGAAATTAATTTAAACTTGGCTAAAATATATAGCTCCTAATGCTAGCATCACAAAGAAACTCTCTAATCATATATCCTCTCTTTCCTTCTTTCCTTTTCATGACGCTAAATTGACTAATATCACCAAATTTAAAATGGTAATTTTTATACAAACAAAACATAAATTTTTGTCAGGTCTAAAATGTTTTAGAAGTCCCTAAAATGAGTTATTTATATTTCTAAGCTATTTAAACTTTATGCCTAAAATTATATTAGTTTTGAGAACAAATATTTTATTGCTTCTGCTGATTCTCCTATTTCCTAGCCTGTCAGCTTGG
>NW_007825669.1:0-813 GCF_000696425.1 Galeopterus variegatus
ATTAAGGTTGCTTAATATTTGCCAATGTCTTAGTAAGAGCAAAGACCTACTTCCTTCTTATTTAAATAAGAATATTTCCAGAAGTAGAAAATATTTTAGAAGCTGATTCTTAAGATGAAAAAATATCAAACTATCATCTTTTTCAAATTCCTTAGCATTCAGTTTTATAACCAATAATAGACCAGGCTCATGCCAGCTTTGCAGAGTAGGTCTGCTTTAAGTTCTTTGTTGACTACATACAAAAATAAAAATGGAAGTGTAGCTGAAGAAGTGAATGTATCAATTAATTTAGGAGTATCTTAATATCTAAATCAATTAGTTCCAGGATAGTGTTTTTGTTTTCTGTTTGTGTGTGTGTGCTTGTGTGTGCTTTCTAAGAGGTTATTACATTTCAGATGTGATTTGTTAAGAAAGGAAAACAAATTTTGAGCCTGCCTAACCCTATTCTAAACCTAGAAATAAAAGTATCTCCTTGCTATTGCAAGGCTTTGGCTTTGAAGGACAACTGGGTGTTAATTAGTTGACTTCCCACATTTGATTTAGAGAAGATTTGATCAAACAATTAAAAGAAAAAAAAAAAAAAAGCCAAAGACCTAGAAAGAAAGGTATATGTTTCCAGGTATAATTCTCATAGCTTGGAGCCGATGCCAATATCCCCTGAATGCTATGCCCTCAGTCAAAAAGGATAACTCTGGAAGTTAAACTGAAATGCTTAAAGACAACATTGAAATATAACCCAATGTATTACACTACCCCAATAATTTTTAACATAAAAATGCTTTGCTGTATAATGATGTGAAAAGAAACTCAGGA
>NW_007825670.1:0-813 GCF_000696425.1 Galeopterus variegatus
CTCCCTCGAGCTTCTTTCATGAGGGACTAATCCTATTCATGAGCTCATGACTTAATGACCTCCTAAAAGCCCTACCTCTTAATACTATTGCATGAGGTGTTAGGTTTCAGAATATGAGTTTTGGGGGACCACCAACGTTCAGACCACAGCAAAGTCCCAGGTATTAAAGGAGAAAATGGAACTCTAATGTGGGATTTCAGGGTGGATCATTTTTAGGTGAAGAAAAGAATCACTATACACAAAAGCCTAAGTTTATGTTAGGAGGAAAATAAATAGACTGGCCTAGCTGAAATGAAGTGCAATCGAAAAAAATAGGTAGGACTGGAAAAGTATGTTAGGAAAAGTACAGAGCTTTGAGGGCCAACCCAAAAGTAAGTGAAGGGGAATCCTTTTTTGTTTTGGTGGGTGAGGAGTGTGATAAAAATTAGGGCATTGTGTACAGAAAAGCTATAGTGGAATGAAGATGCTTAAGTCATATTTTTCATATTTCTTCCTTTTCTTACATTTTTACTCTTGGATAATGGTGTCAACATTTTCTGGTACTTTGGAACCCAAAACTAATCATATTCAACTCCACATTGTAAGTCCAACTTCATGACCAAGTCCTCATAATCGAATTTTCAGGCACTTCGCACAGTGCTGAGCACTCAGCATAGAGAAGTCTCTCAATAAATTCTTGTTGGATAAGCACATGAGTGAGAGAACGGGTTACATTTCACACATCCTTTCCCTCCTTCCCTTTTCCCTGCTGCCCTTCCATTCGATCTTTTGCATGAATTCCTCTTCCCTCCAATCCATTCTTCATATGGCAAC
>NW_007825671.1:0-813 GCF_000696425.1 Galeopterus variegatus
CCTAAACTGAGCACCTGCAATAAATGACTAATATATTTAAAGTTAAAATACACTTTCAACATATTAAAATTACTAAAGAACATGAAATCATTTATTTCAACATGTCTTGTAAAATTATGAGAAATACCTTTATTAGTGGAACTTGTCTATTTCCTTATTTTCTAGTTTCAGGTAACCTACAACAAATGGAGTCAGAAATCCAGATAATTTATTGAAATGGCCTTAAAATGGTATTTTCAGGGTACATCTTTTAAATCTGTGTGAGGACAATTTGCTGGTTTATATTTAGGTCCACAAATGTTGATTGATAAAAAATCAAGAAGTTATATGCAAGGTTGGAAATGGGGCAAGAACATAAACAACAAATATTTATTAAGTGCATATTTTAATACTATATTAGCATTATAGATTGACAGCTTTAAAATAATGCATATCCCTTTGCTTAGTTGATCCAAAAAGAGTCGCATACAAAGTTACACCTCACATTATTAGTCACAAAGAAAAATTTTGATTAGCTTAAATATCCAAACAGAAATCAGTCCAATGATGTTTTGGATTCATGGGGTGAGATATTAAATAGCTAATTAAATTTATATCTTTAGGCACTAGGTAAAATAAAGTGAGAATACTCACAGGGTAATATTAATAGTATTTTGCCTTTGAAGAGATAAAACTAAATAGCATTATTCTGATATTTCATGTGTATGTACATATGTATGTGAGGAAAGAGGGGAACTACATTTACAAAAGCTGGAGAAGTTTCACATAAAATGTCACTGGTGTAGGATTTCTTTAATATGACTTAGTGGGTTT
>NW_007825672.1:0-813 GCF_000696425.1 Galeopterus variegatus
GCAAATGCCATGTGTTTCATACATCATTTTCTTGACTTTCTCCACATCTTATTTTAGTTATATATATATATATTTTTTTTTTTTTTGGCATTCAGCTGGTTGGTGTAGAGGATTCATAAAGCAAATGTACCTCACAGGGCCTGGTGTTCCAAAGCCTTGCAGTTTCAAATATCGACCTTGTAAAGGACAGGAAATTTTCCCCAGTCTATTGAGTCTCTGTTATAAGATAAGAATTGTAAAACAGCAAGGTTGCTGGCTCAAAGACAGACAAGTTACTAATTGGTATGTAAAATTACTAAAAATCTGCTGGAGGGAGAAGGAATGTTTGCTAGATAAAGCTTTTATTAGTGGATCACTTAATTGCATGTTACAAGCTTCTGTTGTTAAAACTTGTTAAACTGTGCTTAGCAAAACCCCACTGATGTCTCTTCCTGTAACTTGCTGGACTGGAGAATAAATGCAGGAAGAGAACCCCAATTTGGGGTTGATTTCCCAAATGGAAGCAATGCCTTGCTGTTAAGGGCTATGGGAGATTAACCCCTTTCTGAGGCTTCTTACTGCTTAAAAGAGATGAGCTTTGAGTAATCTTTGATAGCACCATCACCCAGGGGGAAAGGGGTGACAAATACTTGGGAGGCAAGGCAACAGGTTGGTACTGGGATCTGTACCAATGTGACCTTGGAATTACTAGCACCATGCTATCTCAAGTGAGCTAACCAGCCAGCCTTTTCTTTTTTTCTTTTTTT
This sequence comes from Galeopterus variegatus, assembly GCF_000696425.1. NCBI lineage: Eukaryota > Metazoa > Chordata > Mammalia > Dermoptera > Cynocephalidae > Galeopterus > Galeopterus variegatus. Next base: position 747 of record NW_007825672.1, read on the forward strand.
CTTTTTTTTGGTTCTTTGATCATCTCTAAATGATTTATTTTGAAGTCTTTGTTGGGTAGACCATTTT
>NW_007825673.1:0-813 GCF_000696425.1 Galeopterus variegatus
TATCACACCAACTGACTTGCCTTCTCAAGTCTTTTAATCAAACAGGTGGAGAAAAGTTAGGGATTGTTTTAGTCAAGTAATTGCCCAGGTACACTGGGGTGAGACCAGCTCTGGAGATGGTCCGACAGCTCTAGATGGAGGTGAGGACCTCTGGAAGAGTCCACATAGAGAGTGTGGCAGCTGGGTGCCTCTCCAGCAACACGATCCGATCACAAGCAGGATCTGTTTCCTAGTGCAGGAGAGACATGATGATAACACCCTGAAATACAACTTCTTCTCTCATTTGGGATATTGCTGGAATTACTGTTGCTTCTCACAACACTTCTGTTAAGGCAGGTTCCATCTCCATATGGTGCGGAAAACAAAACCGTAATGTTCCTAAGTGACTTGTTCAAGGTCACAGTGAACTAGGGCTAGAAATAAGAATACCTGTCTCTAAGTTCAATTTTTTTATTATAGCATTCCACTGCTAGCAGATAAATCTTGTATTAAGGGTAGCTTTAAGGACGGAGCTAATTTAGAAAAGTTTCTACTGATGGGGGGTTGTGGGAAATGAGCTAAAGTACTAGGTTCTCAAGACATAGGGACTCCGGAGGTTGGTAAGAATCATTCAGAAGGATGCCAAGTCAATTCAAAGATGATGGAGTCCGTGGCTTCTAAATGGAAAATGCTTTAAGTGGGAAGGTAAAGGAAACATCAAATTATAAAATAAAATATCCTTCCCAAGAAGGAGTGAAAATAAGTTATCACAAAACAAGCAAAGAGGCAAATAAACAGAGACCCATTTAAATACAAACCTTTTGAAAATAATTA
>NW_007825674.1:0-813 GCF_000696425.1 Galeopterus variegatus
CTCTCTCTCTTGCTTCCTCTTGCCCTGTGATCTGCTTGAACCCACCAGCCACTTGCTGCTTTCTTCCAGGAGTAGAAGCAGACTGAGGCCCACACCAGATGCAGCTGTCCCAGAATCTTAAGCCAAATAGACCTCTGTTCTTTATAAATTACCTAGTTTCAAGTATTCTGTTATAGCAAAACAAAAAGAACCAATACACTAGCTTACATATTTTTTGTTTGTTTTGACGTAGTCAAAGGTAAGTCAGAACTTTTTAACAAATTACTGTTATTTCTCTCTGGACTTAAAGCAGACATTAACGAATAAATCAGAAAATAATGAACAATCTTAAATATATAATGTTTTGCTTTGTTACTATTCAAAATATTTAATTTCTGTTGCTTTTAAATAGCAAGAATTGATATATTTATAATACAGAAGACTTCAAAAAGTTCATGGAAAAATAACAGACAAGACTAATTTTTTCCTTGCAAATTTATGTGAATGGTCTTCCACTACAGACTTCATCTCAATATCATCTCATACCTACTTAAAACAAATTATCCATTTTTAAAATGCTGATTTCTTTGGAGCATTTTCTTCCATAAACTTTTTCTAAAGTATTAGTGATTCATTATTCTTCCTCCTAAGCTTCTCCATAAATTTGATGTTTATTTTTGCTTCAATTTTCACAGAATTCATGTTGCTCTGATAGGGGCTCTTTTCAAAGTGATGTCATCATTCTTAGTGCCTCAAACTAGATCCTGTTTAGACAATTTTTTATCAAATTAATACCAGTTTATTTTGGTGCAAAACAAATTTGAATTCCATACA
>NW_007825675.1:0-813 GCF_000696425.1 Galeopterus variegatus
CCCAACTAATTTTCAAGGAAATAAAAACATATGTGCTTTTTTAAAAAAACAAACTTTCTCATATTTGAAACTCTCTATTCTATAAAGTAACACAGCCTCAAGGCCTCAATGTCATGGGTATAAAGAATATTGAAGAGATAAGAAAGTTAAATAAATTTGGAAAAATTTTCATTCTTTCAACATTGCCTAATTCTCACACTTATTGTCTTGTTATATCAGTTTATATGTCAAAAACTGAATAATGTACATTTTAAAAAATTCCTTCTGTAATAAATCCTAGTCTGTCACACTCTCCAGGAAGATGAATGCATCTGGCCAATTGAGTCAAAGTACTTGTTCTCCAAGTTGTAAGTCAAATAAAATATTAATCATTTAAAACCATTACCCTGTTTTCTATAAAATAGCAAATTTGGCTGTGAATTTATCTTACATCTAGATGGTACTCAAGTCCAGATTTGGTAAATGACTGTCACAAAGAAACCCATTGGATTTATACCCAGGATTCATTATTTTTATTAACATTTGGCTGTTGCCTATTTTTTATCAAGCAAAAATGTGCAAAAATCAAGCAAAAAAGTGCAAAAAAGAAAGTTACTCTAGGATAGTCAGAAATAAAAACAGAATCTGACAGAAGCAAAAGACGGAAAACATCTTTGAGCATGACATTCTTACATATCTTTTCTGGATTCCTGATTTCCTAATAACAAATTGTCTACTCATGAAGCATTAGAGGAGAAATGTTAAGGAGTATAACTTTCTTGTTATACTTTGCAGGCCACATGGAGGTCCTAAAAGTTATTCAAATAAGAAGAT
>NW_007825676.1:0-813 GCF_000696425.1 Galeopterus variegatus
AAGACAGGATATTTCTTTTCTTTCCTTTTTTTATATTGTGTTCCTTTGACTGGAGCATATTTACTTAATGGTCTTATAATTATTATCAATTTGAGATGAGTTGATAGCAATATCAGGATCATAAATATAGTTTTTGGGAGAAGAAAAAACTATTAGAATCAGATAGTATTTTCTGGGAAGAAAGCCATGAGAGTAAATCAAGTGTGAAATTTAGATTATACTGGTTACTTGAATTTAATGACTTAGTGTGCTCACAAATCCCTGGTTATCAAAATTTAATCTGAGATAAGTAGTTCCTGAGATATATCTAAAGGGAGTTGGAAATAAATGAAATACAGTCTTGCTACTGGACGTTAACACTAGGTATCACAAAGTGAAGAAGTGTGCTGTATTCTACCTCCTTTGGGATGATGATGGTAGAATGACATTGATCGATGTAGCTATTCAACATAAACACATAACGTGCATACAGATGTTTTTGTCTTAAAAGGTGTATGTCATTTGTCTGAGTCATAACACTGCAGCTGAACTTCTAGTCATAAGTTTTTTGAGGATCTATACTGTTCCTTGGCAATCATTCAAAGCAGCATCATGTGCTGGAAAAAACTCAAATACATATGTATTAAAAGCCGGGTTCTCCATTAGTGAGGTATGAGAGGCTGCTTGGCTTCACCACAGTAAAATACGAATAGCAGAATCTGTCTTTCAGGTGCATCATGATGACATTAATGTGGTAAATACAATACCTGGCACACAATGTGCTTGGTGGACATTTACTACCTTCCCCATTTTTTTTTTTTTTTTTTTTTTTTC
>NW_007825677.1:0-813 GCF_000696425.1 Galeopterus variegatus
ACGCAATTCTCATAACAAAATAAAATATTAATGTTATATTTATGGTTAGAATTCCAGTCTGTTCCTTCCAGGCTGTGTGACCATGGCCAGGTTACTTAACCTCTCTGGGCCTCAGGCTCCACATCAGTAAAATGAGAATGATAAAATCTGCTTCTTCCCCCCCCCCACACACACACTTTTGTTTTTTTTTAGTCTATCCGGTTTAGGAAAGTAGAAGAAAATTCTCTTCTTAAAAATGTTGTTAATGGGCCGGCCCGTGGCTCACTCGGGAGAGTGTGGTGCTGATAACACCAAGGCCACGAGTTCGGATCTTTGAAAAAAAGAAAAAAAAAAAGAATGCTGTTAAGAATTGGGCTGGCCGGCTAGCTCAGTTGGTGAGAGCATGGAGCTGACTGATAACACCAGGGTCCAGGGTTCAATCCCTGTACTGGCCAGCCGCCAAAAAAAAAAAAAGAATGTTTTGAGAATTAAACGTACAGCTCTTAGAACAATCCTTGGCAAGCAGTAACTGTTCTCAGAGTATTTGTGATTGTTATTATTATCTTATATAAAATAAGTCAGAGCAGAGTCAGGGATTGGGCAGGTCTAACTTAAAATGTATTTTAAATGGGGTGCTCTGAGGAGCTCCCACTGAGGAAGTGACATTTGAGCAAAGTCCTGAGGGAGGTGAGGGACAGAGATATGAAAGCATCTGGGGGAAGGAAACTCCAGGCAGAGGCACAGCTTGTGCAAAGGCCCTGGGGCAGGACCGAGCCTGGCACGTGAGAGGAACAGCGAGGAGGCCCATGTGGCTGCAGCAGAGAGAGCAAGGGG
>NW_007825678.1:0-813 GCF_000696425.1 Galeopterus variegatus
ACCTTTACTCACCGCTCACTCTCTCACTTACCCAGAGCAACTTCCAGTCCTGCAAGCTCCAATCACGGTAAGTGCTCTGTATGGTTATACGACTTTTTATCTTGTATACTATATTTTTATTGTATCTTTTCTATGTTTAAATACATAAATACTTGCCATTCTCTTACAATTGCCTACAGAATTTAGTACAGTAACATGTTGTACAGATTTGTAGCCCAGGAGCAATGGGCTATACCATATAGCCTAGGTGTGTAGTGGGCTATCCTATCTTGATTTGTATAAATTCACTCTATGATGTTTACATGACGAAATCACCTAATAACACATTTCTCAGAACATATCCCTGTTGTTAAGCAATGCAGGTCTGTACATTTACTCTGAAGCATGTTCCACAGTTGGTAACTACACATAGTTCTTAAGAGATTATTTAACTAAGGTCTGTCTTACCCACTAGAATAAAAGTTTCCTGGGGGCCGGCCCATGGCTCACTTGGGAGAGTGTGGTGCTGATAACACCAAGGCCACGGGTTCGGATCCCTATATAGGGATGGCAGGTTTGCTCACTTGGGAGAGTGTGGTGCTGACGACACCAAGTCAAGGGATAAAATGCCCTTACCAGTCATCTTTAAAAAAAAAAAAAAGTTTCCTGAGAGCAAGAACAATGTGCAATTTGCTCATACACAGAACTTGGCATATAACATATGCTCAATAAGGGTGTTTAATTACCAAATTAAGTAATAATTTGATCATGTCCTTGTAGTTAAAAATTTTTCAGTGGCTCCCATGATATTTCATGAAATCTGAAGTCTTCTGG
>NW_007825679.1:0-813 GCF_000696425.1 Galeopterus variegatus
AAAAAAAAATAATGAACTTAGAGACGTGACAGGAACGAGGTATCCAAATTAAACAGAGAAAAGACAAAACAAACAAACAGAACAAGAGCGTATTCTTGGTGGTATCAGGCAGTGTAATGAGCATGTAATTGGAATCCTAGAAGAAAAAGAGTGGAAGTGAGACAGAAAAATACTTGAAGAAATAATTGCTAAAATCTTCAATAATTTGATGAAAACTATAATCTCACATCTCCAAGAAGCTCAAAAACATCCCAAACAGAAGAAACATGAAGAAAACCACAAGAAGAAAGATCCTAACTGTTGCAAAACAATGGTAAAGAGAAAAATTTTAAAGTATCCATAGAAAAAAAGACACATTACACACAAAACAACAAAAGTAATAATGATGGCACACTTCTAAACAAGCAGCACAAGCAAGAATACAATGAAGTAACATTGTTACAGCATTTTTTAAAAAAAACTGTCAACCTAGAATTCTATACCCAGAAAAAATATCTTTTAAAAATGAAAATGGATTAAAAATTGTATGGGCATTCAAAGCTGAGAGAATCCATTAACACCAGATAAGCACTACAAAAAATGTAAAAATAGTGTCATTCATGGAAAAAAAAATTATATTAACTGGAAGCTTGAATCCATATAGAGGAATGAAGAGCACCAGAAATGATAAATAAGTTGGTAAATTTAATTTTATAACTTTTAAATCTCGGTAAAATGGCATTGTCTATATAAAGCAAAAACAATAACAATGCACTGTCAAGTTTATAGCATATGTCAAAATAAAATATATAATGATAATAGCACAATGGCCAG
>NW_007825680.1:0-813 GCF_000696425.1 Galeopterus variegatus
TCTTTGAAGAGGTGGCTTATGAGTAGAGATGCGAAGGATGCAGAGAAGCTTTGAGAGTAGAGTCTCCAGACAGAAAAAATAGTAAGTGCAAAGGACCTAAGATGAGAATGAGTTTTGAAACTTCAGATACCAAAACTTGTGGCTAGAATGTAGAGAGTAAGAGGGTGGGGGGCTGGAGAAGAGATAGAAGCACCAGGCAAAAATCAGATCATCTTGAGTTTGTAGACCGTCAAGGGAGTTGGGTATCATCATTAATGCAATGGGAAGCCACTGGAAGTTTTTAAGGAGAGAAGACACAAGATCTGATGTGGTCTTTTAAAAAGAACATTCCACCTGCTTTTTGGAGCGTGAATACTAATGAGGGTAAGGGTGATAGCACAGAGGCCAGTTGGGAGGATGCTGTCATGGTCCAGCAGATGATGGTGGCCCGGACTGAGGTTTTCAAATGAGATGCACTAAAATGAACAGATTTGGAATATATTGTGGAGGAATTGCTAAGAAAATTTGAATATAAGAAGTGCCATAAGAGAAGAATAAATAAAGTGCTGAGGCATGTCAGGGAAGGAGAAATTTCTTTTGAATGGAAGAATCAGAGCAGGTTTCCTAAAGATGGTGACATCTCAAGTGGACTTTGATAAACTGGTAGTAGTTGAAGGCTCACGTAAACAAAGAAAGCACTCTGAAGATGCTGTCATTACTTCATCATAGTTATGAGAAGCAAACAAAAATGATCAGTTAAAAATGGCTCCAAAGTGGGCCGGCCCGGTGGCGCACTGCTACAGTGCGCCGCTTGGGAGTGCGGCGGCGCTCCCA
>NW_007825681.1:0-813 GCF_000696425.1 Galeopterus variegatus
CCTAGCACCATTTACTGAAGAGGCTGTGTGTTCCCCAGTGTATGTTCTTGGTGTCTTTGTTGAATAAAAGATTATTGTAAGCACATAGGTTGACTTCTGGGTCCTTTATTTTGTTCCATTGATCCATGTATCTGTTTTAATGCCAGTGCCATGCTGTTTTGGTTACTACAGCTTTGTGGTATATGTTGAAGTCAGGTACTGTAATTCCTCCATTTATTGTGGCTCAGGATTGCTTTTGCTATTTGGGGTCATTTGTTGCTCCATAAGAATTTGGAGATTTTTTTTTTTTCTATTTCTGTAAATAATGTCATTGGTATATTGATGGCGATTGTATTGAATCTCTAGATCACTTTGGGTAGTATGGACATTTTCACAACACTAATTTTTCTAATCCATTAACACGGAACATCTTTCCATATTTTGGTGTCCTCGTTAACTTCTTTCAGAAGAGTTTGATAGTTCCCATTGTAGAGATCTTTCCCCTCTTTGCTTAAATTGATTCTTAGGTATTTTATTCTTTTCATGGTAAATGGGTTTGCTTTCTTGATTTCTTTTTCTGCTTTTTTGTTGTTGGTGTATGAGAATTCTACTAATTTTTGTGTATTGATTTTGTATCCTGCAATTTTCCAAATTTGTTTATGAGCACTGGGCAATTTTTCTAGGAGAGGTTATGGGTTTTTCTATATATAGGATCATATCATCTGCAAACAGTGACAATTTGACTTTGTCTTTCTCAATTTGAATGCTATTTATTTCTTTCTCTTGCCTGATTGCTCTGGCTAATTCTCCAGTACTATGTTGAACAAGAGTGGT
>NW_007825682.1:0-813 GCF_000696425.1 Galeopterus variegatus
TAAAAAAATAGTCTATATCCTTCCATTGAGTGGTATATAGCATTCACTCAATATATATATGCAGATTTCTCTATTTCTCTCTGTAGTTCTATGTTAATTGCTTAAAATATTTAAAGGCCACTGTCATTAAATGTATAAAAATTAAGTTATAACATTCTCTGATAGTTTAGTTTTCATAATTATTAAGTGTTTGTTTATCTGTACCTGTAATAATGTTTATGGCCTAAAATTTTATCTTGTCTGTTTTTGATACAGCTTTTTATTTTTTGGTTTATGTGTGTGTGGTCTATCTTCTTCCCATGTTCATACTTCTCAAGTCTCTTGCAAACACGATACAGCTTTTAAAAGTGTAATCTAGGGGCCGGCCCGGTGGCGCACTGCTACAGTTCGCCGCTTGGGAGCGCGGCGGCCCTCCCACCGAGGGTTCGGATCCCACATACGGACCGGTTCCCGCTCACGGGCTGAGCGAGGTGCGGGCGCAACGCCGAGGGTTGCGATCCCGTTGCCGGTTCCGGTCCGGTGCGGGTGCGACACTGAGGGTTGCGATCCATTGCCAGACACGAAAAAGGACAAAAAGGAAAAAAAAAAAGTGTAATCTAACAGGATTTTGTTTTTTAACTCGTACATTTAGTACCTTCACATTTAATGTAATTTCTGACATATTTTTGTACAAATATGCCATTGTATCTTTTGTTTACTATTTGCCCATTTGTTCTCTATTTCTGTCATTTTTGGTCTTCTTTAATTTAAAATTTTAAATATCCTTTTTCATTTTAGAATAATTTTAGATTTGCAGAAAAGTTATAAAAATCG